>NW_025334558.1:300000-447428 GCF_014858855.1 Bufo gargarizans
GTAAGCAAAGAACGGGCGCCCTCCTGCTTGTACCAGGGGGTTTAAATAGGGGAGGTCGCTCCACCCAGAATTACAGGCTGCACGCAGCCTTAACTATATATATATATATATATATATATATATATATAAATATATATATATATAAATATATATATATCTAGTGGTAAGGGGAACAGAAAAGTGTATGGTAAAGTCCTGGAAGGGGTGTATATCCCACCCAGCTTCCTCATCTGGGTGAGGTAAATAATAATCCAGAAGGTTAAAATGGTCTCAGCAATGTGTAGGTTGCTGAGACAGTTTTGTTAAGTTTATGGGCTGGATTTTATTGGACTGGGAGAAGGTAGGATTGGTAGAGGGACCTCCCCAGTCCACCCCATTCCGGGGCAGGTTTTCCCCTAGCCTGAGGGATCCCCAGCTGAAGCCAGCTGGGATCATCAAGGGGAAATAAAGCACAGTCCAGGCTGTCAGTCTGGGGAGAGTGAGGCCTGGAGAAAGTCTGGGGAGCTGGCTGCCCTGCTGGCTAGAGAAGCTGAGTTCTCTGTGTGAACGGTGTTCAATAGGTGAGTTAGGAACTTCACTGTATTAGCCAGAGCCCAGACGGCCAGGTGTTTATTTTGGTTTATGTTTTGTGGTGCTGGACCTTCTCCTTACCCAGTAAATTATAACTGTGGTCGCCTGTATTGCCGGAGTGTGATAAATAAAGCAACATTTGGACTTTAACCCTGTGGTCTGCAAGAGAATCTACCTGAGAGTGTAACCCCTTACAATTGGTGTCTGATGCGGGCAAGCGTTCCTGCTGAAAAAAGGCAATAGCAGGTTGCTAAGGGCAACGGTGTGACAGTTGATGATTTAACGTCCTGGGTAAAAGCTGCAAATACAATGCAAAGTGCATCAAGTCCCATGGAGGAAATGATGAAGCAGCTGGTTCAGGCTAACCTAAGGCAACAACAGGCCATGGAGCAACAGCAGAGGTTGCATGCAGAGGATAAAAAGAGACACAAAGAAGCCTTACGTGTTCAACAACAGGCTAATGCGCAGCAACATCAAGCCATGGCACAGCAGCAGGAAACGAATGATGGAGCATATTGCTGCAATAAGAGAGACTGCTGTAACGCCAGCCCCACAAGTGGGGGGTAAGCCCCCCAGAGACTTTGAATGTGAGGAGGGCTGTGCAGCGGGCCTTGCAAAAATTGACACTTGATGATGATATCGAGGCTTAACTGACCATATTTGAGAGGGTGGCGGAAAGAGAAAGGCTGCCAATAGCAGAGTGGGCAGAGGTCCTTGCGCCCTTTTTGTCCAGCGAACCACAAAAGGCCTACTATGACCTCAGGGAGCAGGATGTCCGGGACTATTACCAGGATGTCGGCTTACCATCGCCTGCGCATATTAGGCCCCTAGTCAGAGTGGATTGCGGCCATTATCAGAGACCACAATACCGCCCGATTCTTGCTTCCTTGAGCGGATCCTATATCCAGATCCGGCTCTAACATTATTTGGGGACCGATTGGTTGGGGGCCAGTTTATTACGGCCCATACCATGGATCCCAACTACATTTGGGCTTTGCCAATTATTACAGGAAGTTCATTTTGAATTATTCTTCTATTGTTAAACCACTCACTGATATGACCAGAAAGGGGGTAGATTTTTCTTCTTGGTCAGTAGAGGCGCGTAAGGCTTTTTCTGATATCAAGGAGAGTTTTGCTTCCGCTCCCATCTTGGTGCAACCTGATGTTTCGTTACCCTTCATAGTTGAGGTTGATGCTTCTGAGGTGGGTGTGGGGGCGGTCTTGTCTCAGGGTTCCTCTCCTGCCAATTGGCGACCGTGTGCCTTTTTCTCAAGAAAACTCTCCTCCGCAGAGAGAAATTACGATGTGGGAGATAGGGAATTGTTGGCCATCAAGTTGGCTTTTGAGGAATGGCGCCATTGGCTAGAGGGAGCCAGACACCCTATTACCGTATTTACTGACCATAAAAATCTGGCCTACTTGGAGTCAGCCAAGCGTCTGAACCCGAGACAGGCCAGATGGTCGTTGTTCTTTTCTAGGTTTAATTTTGTTGTCACGTTCCGCCCTGGAGTTAAGAATGTGAAGGCAGATGCCCTGTCACGTTGTTTTCCGGGAGGCGGGAATTTTGAAGACCCGGGTCCCATTTTGGCTGAAGGTGTGGTGGTCTCTGCTCTTTTTCCTGAATTGGAGGCAGAGGTGCAGGCAGCCCAGTCAGAGGCTCCTGATCTTTGTCCTCCTGGGAGGTTGTTTGTGCCTCTCGTTTTAAGACACAAGATTTTTAAAGAACACCACGATACGGTCCTTGCTGGGCACCCGGGGGTAAGAGCCACACTGGATCTCATCGCTCGGAGATTCTGGTGGCCTGCGCTTCGTAAGTCGGTTGAGGGTTTTGTGGCAGCCTGCGAGACTTGCGCTCGTGCCAAAGTCCCTCATTCACGGCCATCAGGTCCTCTCCTTCCCTTACCCATTCCTTCCCGTCCTTGGACACATCTGTCCATGGACTTCATAACGGACCTGCCTCGTTCCTCGGGGAAGACTGTGATTCTGGTGGTGGTGGACTGTTTTAGCAAAATGGTGCATTTCATCCCTTTTCCTGGTTTGCCCAATGCTAAGACGCTGGCGCAGGCATTTGTTGATCACATTGTCAAATTGCACGGTATTCCTTCAGACATAGTCTCTGATAGGGGCACGCAGTTTGTTTCCAGATTCTGGAAGGCTTTCTGTTCTCGCTTGGGGGTTCGGTTGTCATTCTCTTCTGCTTTCCACCCGCAGTCGAATGGTCAGACAGAGCGCGTCAATCAGAATCTGGAGACATATCTGCGTTGTTTTGTGGCGGAGAATCAAGAGGATTGGTGTTCAAGATCTATTTGGCAAAAGATTCAAGATAATCTAAAGAGCATGAGTGAGAGATATAAGCGTGTGGCTGATAAGAGACGTGTGCTTGGTCCGGACCTGAATGTTGGTGATCTGGTGTGGTTGTCTACCAAGAATATCAAATTGAAGGTTCCCTCCTGGAAGTTGGGTCCTAGGTTTATTGGGCCTTACAAAATCCTGTCTGTCATCAATCCTGTTGCATACCGTCTTGATCTTCCTCAGACTTGGAAGATCCATAATGTTTTTCATAAGTCCTTATTGAAACCTTATGTTCAACCCATTGTACCCTCGCCTTTGCCTCCTCCTCCGATTATGGTTGATGGGAATCTTGAATTTCAGGTCTCTGGGATTGTGGATTCTCGTCTTGTCCGCGGTTCTCTTCAGTACCTTGTTCACTGGGAGGGGTATGGTCCTGAGGAGAGGATGTGGGTCCCAGTGACGGACATTAAAGCCTCTCGTCTCATCAGGGCTTTCCATAGGTCCCATCCTGAGAAGGTGGGTTCTGAGTGTCCGGAGTCCACTCGTAGAGGGAGGGGTACTGTCACAACCAGACAGCTGAGAAGCTCTGACAGAGGCCTTTCAGAACCTCCTCTTTGAGTTTCTGTGTTGTGGTATTCAGCTCCTCCTCTCCTTAGCCTCTCTCAGCTGTCATGTGTTGGACTAATTGCTTCCCTTTAAATTCTTCCCCAGAAGGCTTTTCTGGGCGGCTTATATTTCTTCCTGGAGTATGTGTGCATGCCCATCTGGTTCTCCTCTCCTCTACAAAGTTAAGTGTTAAACTGTTATCTGTTATTTTCTGTTTGCTGGATCCCAGGTGACCCTGACTCCCTCCGTGTCTGGTGTAGGGAGCCGGTGGTCGTGTCCCCTCACTATTGTAGGGTGCTCAGGGGTTATATAGTCAAGGTACGTGGATATGCATACCTCCACCATTCGGATCTATGCATAGGCTGAGCAGCCAGGGAAAGTGCCAGGTCTTCTACAGGGGTCTCCCTTTTGTTCCTTAGCTGTTGGATCCAGCGAGTCATTTATGCATGTTGTTTTGCCTTGTTACCTGTACACATTCCGTGACAGATACCCGGAAGCGGTACCCTTGCGAAACACGGCGTCCAAAAATATTGCCTGGGAATTATTTTTCATGTTCCCCCGCACGGGGATCCCTAAAGAAATTCTCATGGACCAGGGTACCCCCTTTATGTCGAAGTTCATGAAAGAGTTGTGCAAAATCACCCAGATAAGTACCTCGGTGTACCACCCGCAGACAGATGGGTTGGTCGAGAGGTTTAACAAGACGCTGAAACAGATGTTAAAAAAAGTGATAGAAAAGGATGGTTGGGACTGGGACTGCCTCCTACCATACCTTATGTTCTCTGTTAGGGAGGTGCCTCAAGCTTCTACAGGGCTCTCACAATTTGAATTACTATATGGCCGTCACCCGAAGGGTTTACTCTATGTAGCTAAAGAAACCTGGGAGGCTGAGGCTACTCTCTATAAGAGCGTCATTGAACATGTGGCTGACATGCAAGACAGGATAGCGACAGTGATGCCCATTGTTAAAGAACATCTGCAAAGAGCCCAGGAGGCTCAAAGCAGAATTTATAAAAGGGCTGCCAAGGTAAGGGACTTTAATCCCGGGGACAGGGTCCTGATTCTAGTTCCCACTGTAGAAAGTATGTTTCTGGCAAAGTGGCAGGGTCCCTACGAGGTTGTGGAAAAAGTGGGCGAGGTGAACTAAAAGGTACACCAACCAGGAAGGAGAAGACCCTACCAGATTTACCACGTAAATCTGATCAAGCCATGGAAAGATCGGGAGTCAATGGTGGCCGCACAGACCATGAGTAAGGAGATGTCACCCCCAATTCCTCCGGTAAAAATTAGTGAGGCATTGTCAGTACCCCAGAAACAAGAAGTAAAGGAGTTTCTACAGAAAAATAGAGGAAGGTTTTCAGACATACCAGGCCGTACCCACCTGATAGAACATTCCATGAGAACTGAGCCCCACAGTAAGGTGAATCTAAAGCCCTACAGGATACAAGAAGCAAGCAGAAAAGTGGTATCCTCTGAGGTCAGGCGCATGCTTGAGTTAGGGCTAATTGAGGAATCTACCAGTGAGTGGTCAAGCCCTATTATCTTAATCCCGAAGCCTAATGTGAGATTTTGTAATTATTTCCGGAAGCTAAATTTGGTATCAAAATTTGATGCGTACCCCATGCCCAGAGTAGATGAACTAATTGAGAGGCTTGGGAAAGCAAGGTACATCACGACCCTTGACCTTACAAAAGGGTATTGGCAGATACCATTATCAGATGATGCAAAAGAAAAGACGGCATTCTCCACTCCAGAGGGGCTGTTCCAGTACACAGTGATGCCGTTCGGGTTACATGGAGCCCCTGCTACATTTCAGAGGTTGATGGACCTGATCTTGAATCCACATTGTGACTATGCTGCCGCTTACCTTGATGATGTGGTAATTTTTTCATCTGATTGGAGAAGTCACCTCTGGAAGGTACAGGCCGTTATAGACTCCATTAGTGATGCTGGCCTAACCATAAACCCTGAGAAGTGTGCAGCGGGTCTAGAGGAAGCAAAATATCTGGGTAACATTATTGGTAAAGCGCTGGTTAAACCCCAGATCAATAAAGTAGAGGCGATACAAGACTGTCCTAGGCCCTTAACGAAGAAACCAGTTAGGGCCTTCCTTGGCATGACAGGGTACTACCGCCGGTTCGTACCAAATTTTTCCTCGATGGCAGCACCATTGACTGACTTAACGAAAGGCCCTAAGTCAGTAATGGTGACGTGGACCCCAGAGGCAAAAAAAAGGCCTTTCAAAGCCTAAAGTCCGCTCTCTGTCAACAGCCGGTGCTCATTTGCCCGGATTTCAGAAAATAGTTTTTGGTCCAGACTGATGCATCTGAGACAGGCTTGGGAGCGGTCCTGTCACAGGTGATAAATGGGGAGGAGCACCCAGTGATGTACCTAAGTAGGAAGTTGACCCCAGCAGAGAAAAATTATGCCATAGTGGAACGAGAGTGTCTAGCCATTAAATGGGCCCTGGAGTCACTTAAATATTACCTGCTGGGTAGGAAATTTCTGTTGGTAACAGATCACGCTCCTTTAACTTGGATGAAACAAAACAGGGAGAAAAACTGAAGAGTGACCAGGTGGTTTCTCTCCCTGTAAAATATTAATTAGATGCTTTGTCCAGGATACACTGCTTGTTGGCTAAAAATATCCAGACCGGGGCGTGGCTTAGCTGCCGAGTCTGATGGACGCTTAGCTCAGCAGCTCCTGCACCATAGCAAAATAGATCAAGCATTATACCTGCAATTCCACCTGAATCAACCCTAAAAGAGGATCATTCAGACCAGTATACGATGGGGAATAATAAAAGGCTACTCCCAAGGCTGAATAGTGAGAATCTAGAGAGATATTTTGAAAGAGGGAAAATCCAAGATGGCACCTGGAGCCCTGGCGCCGCGTCTGCTCCCGCCTCGCCACCGCTGAATGCTCCGTCTCCATCGCAGATGCCAGAACATTTCCCCTCTGCCTCATCCCCTATCCTACTGGACCCCTCTCATCTCACTACACCTCAGTTCCCCGCTACTCCTGAGGACGTCAGAGCGGCAGGATCGGGACACAGGGACACTCCAGATGGCGTCGCAGGCACTTCCAGCTCTCCTTCCTCAAGCCCATAGAAGAGGAGACCGAGGGTAGAGATACCGGAGGACATCCAGGTTAGTCCGGTTTCCTCCCCTCAGGAGACTGAACCTTTTACCAACTATCCTGTCTCTGACAAACTAGTGTCAGAAGACTCTCTAAAACAAATGCTGTTAGCTTTAAAATCTGCAATGCAACAAGATTTAGCAGCTTTAATTGCTCCCATGTCTGCTACACTACATAGGGTTGAACAAAGGGTGACGCATATTGAGTCAAAAATGTCAGACTTTGCAACATTCCAAAATGAAGTAATCAACGCGCATAATGAAATGGCGGACGAAATGAAAAGCATAAAATTGAAAATGGCAGACTTAGAGGATCGCTCGCGACGGAACAACATTAAGTTTTGTGGCATCCCAGAAGATATACCTAATACAGAGCTGCCTTCCTATATCCAAAAGCTTTTTGTGTCCCTTATCCCTAAGCTTTCCTCCCAAGATTTAACTGTGGACCGAGCCCACAGGGTCCCAAAACCGAAACACCTGGGTCCAGATATACCTAGAGACCCTCTAGCACGCATTAATTTTTTCTCAAAAAAAGAAGCGGTGATGTATGCAGCCAGAAAAATAGGCACTCTCCCGGCTTCTTTCCAATCTGTTAGATTATATACAGATCTCTCGGCAGCCACCTTGAAACAACGCCGTGAGCTTCTACCTATCACACTTTCTCTGCCAGGAAAGGGATTACACCTTTTTATCTTCCTCGCACCTCTCTTACTCTAGGATCAATATGTTTCTAGTAGACCAAACAACCCTCTTCCACACCTTAAACTCATCCATTGGTATTATTAAATGGTCCGACCACGCCCCTATTTTACTCCAACTGGCGGAACAATTCCAATCCTCTCCCCCTCCAGTGTGGAGGAATAATTCATTTATCCTTTCCCATCCCAAACACAAAATTTAAATTACAAAATCCCTACAGGAATACTTCCATTTGAATGCGAACTCAGTTCCTGACCCATACGTAGTTTGGCAGGCGCATAAGGCATTTATAAGGGGTATCTTGATACAAATAAATCACATTGAAAGGAAAAAAAGGGAAAAATAACTAATAGATACTCTTGTCTCTAGAATCTAGGAATAAGCAACTTCCAACTGAGGAGATAACCGCCGACCTGCGTGGTGAAAGGGATAGATTAATGTGTCTCCTTAATGTGGATCGTTGAGGGATTTACTCTATCTATCAAGCTTTCTTTTACTAGAGAATGGTGGAATCCTCTTTCAACAAAACCGTGGGTTGAGATGGAATCCACTCTTACCCCTAATGGATCGTTGAGGGATTTACTCTATCTATCTTTATTAAAACCTAAGAAGATAGATCATCCCCTGATTATGGTAAAGCAAGCTATTACACTATGGTCCAAGTTCCACTTATCGCAAGGCTCATCTAATCTCAACATTTTACCGCATGTATTGATGAATACCCTAAGTTTATGTATAAATTATATTGATCTCTCAACCTGGACCACAGCTGGCATCTTATCCGCTGCTCAACTGGTGAAGAATTCAGCCATGATCTCCTTTGACAAATTACGCCAATTATATTGTTTACCTTCCTCCCAATTTCTCTCCTATATGAGAATAGAACACTGCCTGAGCAATTTCCTTCTCTCCCCTCCTAGATCTCATACAGAGGTGATGAGGATTTCCAAGGCACCTTCTCTATTTAGGCATCATACCACTCATCATTTATACAATATACTAAATGATAAAGCTAATTTTAGCAAATCTCCTCCCTTATTGAAGTGGGAAAGAGAACTAAAATTATCTTTTTCAGAGGAGAAATGGGCTGCGGCAGTCCGTTTTATTGCGAATACGTTTAAATGTGTTACACATTATGAAGACGGAATAAAAACCCTCCTAAGGTGGTACTATACGCCTCATCGCCTAAGCATCATTTATCCAGGTACCTCGGATTGCTGCTGGCGTGAATGTGGTAATACCGGTTCTCTCCTACACATTCTTTGGGCGTGTCCAAAACTCACTCCCTTTTGGGGCTCGATATTTGATCTGATAGCTCATACCACGGGTATACGGTTGTCTCCTTCCCCGATGTTAGCTCTTCTATTTCTCAACATAGAGGATTTACCGTTTGATGACAGACGTATAATAGGACATATCCTGCTTAGTGCTAAATTGGTCATCACTAGACACTGGAAAGCAGTAACTCCACCAGTAATCTCTGAAGTAATCCAAACTATAACTCCAGGGGACTAAACTGTCCTCAGAAAAGAGCTTATCTTTGGAAAGAGGCGATGTCTGGCAAAGCTGATGTGCTGTGTATTCAGGAATCTCACCTGTTACAGAAGGATGCATACAGGATTAGACACCGCTTGTTTCCAATTATAATTCACTCTCATAACACACAGAAAAACATAGGAGTATTTATCGCTGTTAAAAACTCAGTGTCCATTTCTCTACTCTCACAGGTGATAGATCCCTGGGGCAGATACGTTGTCTTGGTATGTGTGGTGAACAATATCAAATATACACTGGTGAATATTTACGCGCCAAACGAACACCAGATTTCCTTCCTACATAGAGTTATGAAGAAAGTCCACAAAATTAAGCAAGGTAAACTAATCATCTGTGGTGATTTCAACTCAATAGTGGATCCCTCTCTTGACTCAACTAATCCCTCCAGACGTTCTCCTATAGGCTTAGCAGCTTTTCTTCATTCCGAAAGCCTTATAGACGTCTGGAGGGCTCAGCACGGCCAGGAAATGGACTACACCTTTTTATCTTCCTCGCACCTCTCTTACTCTAGGATCGATATGTTTCTAGTAGACCAAACAACCCTCTTCCACACCTTAAACTCATCCATTGGTATTATTAAATGGTCCGACCACGCCCCTATTTTACTCCAACTGGCGGAACAATTCCAATCCTCTCCCCCTCCAGTGTGGAGGAATAATTCATTTATCCTTTCCCATCCCAAACACAAAATTTAAATTACAAAATCCCTACAGGAATACTTCCATTTGAATGCGAACTCAGTTCCTGACCCATACGTAGTTTGGCAGGCGCATAAGGCATTTATAAGAGGTATCTTGATACAAATAAATCACATTGAAAGGAAAAAAAGGGAAAAATAACTAAAAGATACTCTAGCACAGATCTCGTCTCTAGAATCTAGGAATAAGCAACTTCCAACTGAGGAGATAACTGCTGACCTGCGTGGTGAAAGGGATAGATTAATGTGTCTCCTTAACAATGACTTTACTAAATCCCTCATGCGCACTAAGGCTAGATATTACACCCAGGGAAACAAAGCGGGGAAACTTCTAGCCTCAAAACTTAAACATCAGCTAGCAAAATCTAGAATCCCCTTCCTCTTACATCCCACAACTAAATCGAAAATTATTGACCCAAGAGATATAGCAGAGCAGTTCCCCCTTTACTACAAAGACTTATATAATCTTAAGGATAGCTTGTCCCTCCCAACTGATTATGAATCACTTGTACAGGACTTTATAGATAAGGCTAAATTATCCCAGTCTCACCTATCACAACTAAACACCCCAATTACAGATTTTGAATTAAATAAGTTAGTCTCCTCCCTCCCTCTGGGAAAATCTCCAGGCCCAGACAGGCTATCAAGTGAATATGCAAGATGAATCAAATGAATATGCAAGATAATGCACCTGGGGCGTAAAAACCCAAGGGCAGAATATAGAATATTCGACACAGTCCTGACCTCAGTATCTGAGGAAAGGGATTTAGGAGTAATTATTTCAGAAGACTTAAAGGTGGGAAGACAATGTAATAGAGCAGCACGGAATGCCAGCAGAATGCTTGGATGTATAGGGAGAGGTATAAGCAGTAGAAAGAGTGAAGTGCTCATGCCGCTGTACACAACACTGGTGAGACCTCACTTGGAGTATTGTGCGCAGTACTGGAGGCCATATCTCCAGAAGGATATAGATACTCTAGAGAGAGTTCAGAGAAGAGCTACTAAACTGGTCCATGGATTGCAGGATAAAACTTACCAGGAAAGGAAAAGACCTTAATATGTATAGCTTGGAAGAAAGAAGAGACCGAGGGGATATGATAGAAACTTTTAAATACATAAACGGAATCAACTCGGTAACGGAGGAGAGCATATTTAAAAGAAGAAAAACTACCACAAGAGGACACAGTTTTAAATTAGAGGGGCAAAGGTTTAAAAGTAATATAAGGAAGTATTACTTTACTGAGAGAGTAGTGGATGCATGGAATAGCCTTCCTGCAGAAGTGGTAGCGGCAAATACAGTGAAGGAGTTTAAGCATGCATGGGATAGGCATAAGGCCATCCTTCATATAAGATAGGGCCAGGGGCTATCCATAGTATCAGTATATTGGGCAGACTAGATGGGCCAAATGGTTCTTATCTGCCGACACATTCTATGTTTCTAATATTACAAACAATTTTACTCTACTCTAGCCCCTTTCCTTCTTCCACTGTTGGAAGTCTGGCTCCTCTTTCCCCTCAGACATGCTAATGCCACTAATTGTCACTTTGCCCAAACCTGGTAAATCCCCAGACTCACCCCAAAATTTTAGGCCAATATCTCTTCTAAACTCTGATATAAAAATCTTCGCTAAACTAATTGCTTCAAGGCTTGCCACAATCCTTCCCAAATTAATAGGTGATGACCAATCAGGCTTTGTGAAAGGCAGACAGGCATCTGATAACACTAGACGTTTATTCAACATTATTAATGTTGCGGAATCGCGCAACACTCCTATGGTTGCGGTCACCCTGGACGCAGAAAAGGCATTTGACTGCCTCCACTAGCATTATGCTTTTTCTGTTCTTGATTCCATGGGTTTTACTGGTCCTATTATCCATGCAATCCGTGGTTTATACTCAGACTCTATGGCGAAGATTTTTGTCAACGGAGTTCTTTCACAAAGTTTTCATATCACTACGGTTCCCGACAGGGATGTCCTCTTTCCCCCCTCTTATTTATCCTA
Source organism: Bufo gargarizans (assembly GCF_014858855.1). NCBI lineage: Eukaryota > Metazoa > Chordata > Amphibia > Anura > Bufonidae > Bufo > Bufo gargarizans. The sequence goes on from NW_025334558.1 coordinate 311,559, forward strand.
GCCTTAGAACCTTTTGCCCAACACATTCGTCTTTCGCCCGATATACACGGACTAAAAATAGGTTTAAAATCCCATGTAATATCCCATGTTTTCCATTATCTCTCATTATGGAGGTCTTTCATATTACAAAATTAATAACTTTAAATCTCAGGTACTCCCTATTAACATTCCACTACCAGAAGTGAGAATACTAAAAAATATGTTTCCGCTGGACTGGCAAGCATCACATCTCCCATACCTGGGAATCAAATTGTCATACCCTTGTTCGCTCACATACCAACACAATTACGTTCCATTACTCACCACTTTGACTAAGGATTTTGATTCATTTAGCATGCAGGAGATTTCCTGGGTTGGCAGGATAGCGTCTTTCCAAATGATGACCCTACCCAAACTCATCTATATTTTCAGAGCTCTACCTGTTCCAATTCCTGATTCCTTCTTTAAGGATGCTCAAAACATCATCAACAGTTATATATGGAAATCTAGCCGCCCTAGAGTGGCCCAATCTATTATGTTTAGAAGGAGACAAGCGGGTGGGCTAGGCCTTCCCTCTATTAAGGATTATTTTCTATCTATCAAGCTTTCTTTTACTAGAGAATGGTGGAATCCTCTTTCAACAAAACCGTGGGTTGAGATGGAATCCACTCTTACCACTAATGGATCGTTGAGGGATTTACTCTATCTATCTTTATTAAAACCTAAGAAGATAGATCATCCCCTGATTATGGTAAAGCAAGCTATTACACTATGGTCCAAGTTCCACTTATCGCAAGGCTCATCTAATCTCAACATTTTACCGCATGTATTGATGAATACCCTAAGTTTATGTATCTATTTGATCTCTCAACCTGGACCACAGCTGGCATCTTATCCGCTGCTCAACTGGTGGAGAATTCAGCCATGATCTCCTTTGACAAATTACGCCAATTATATTGTTTACCTTCCTCCCAATTTCTCTCCTATATGAGAATAGAACACTGCCTCAGCAATTTCCTTCTCTCCCCTCCTAGATCTCATACAGAGGTGATGAGGATTTCCAAGGCACCTTCTCTATTTAGGCATCATACCACTCATCATTTATACAATATACTCAATGATAAAGCTAATTTTAGCAAATCTCCTCCCTTATTGAAGTGGGAAAGAGAACTAAAATGATCTTTTTCAGAGGAGAAATGGGCTGCGGCAGTCCGTTTTATTGCGAATACGTTTAAATGTGTTACACATTATGAAGACGGAATAAAAACCCTCCTAAGGTGGTACTATACGCCTCATCGCCTAAGCATCATTTATCCAGGTACCTCGGATTGCTGCTGGCGTGAATGTGGTAATACTGGTTCTCTCCTACACATTCTTTGGGCGTGTCCAAAACTCACTCCCTTTTGGGGCTCGATATTTGATCTGATAGCTCATACCACGGGTATACGGTTGTCTCCTTCCCCGATGTTAGCTCTTCTATTTCTCAACATAGAGGATTTACCGTTTGATGACAGACGTATAATAGGACATATCCTGCTTAGTGCTAAATTGGTCATTACTAGACACTGGAAAGCAGTAACTCCACCAGTAATCTCTAAAGTAATCCAAACTATAAATACTACGTGTAGAGTTGAGTCTTCTCCCAGACTCAATGTTAAGCCAGACTTTAAAGAAAAAGACCTGGTCCTCCTGGAGGTTGAGCCCTTACTACTCACCTTGAATCACGTATTATTTTCTGGAATGGCTGTCGCACTGCTCAAGAGACCTTAAATGTAGAGTTGAGCGAACACCTGGATGTTCGGGTTCGAGAAGTTCGGCCGAACATCCCGGAAATGTTCGGGTTCGGGATCCGAACCCGATCCGAACTTCGTCCCGAACCCGAACCCCATTGAAGTCAATGGGGACCCGAACTTTTCGGCACTAAAAAGGCTGTAAAACAGCCCAGGAAAGAGCTAGAGGGCTGCAAAAGGCAGCAACATGTAGGTAAATCCCCTGCAAACAAATGTGGATAGGGAAATGAATTAAAATAAAAATTAAATAAATAAAAATTAACCAAAATCAATTGGAGAGAGGTTCCATAGCAGAGAATCTGGCTTCCCGTCACCCACCACTGGAACAGTCCATTCTCAGATATTTAGGCCCCGGCACCCAGGCAGAGGAGAGAGGTCCCGTAACAGAGAATCTGTCTTCATGTCAGCAGAGAATTAGTCTGCATGTCATAGCAGAGAATGAGGCTTCACGTCAGCCACCACTGCAACAGTCCATTGGCATATATTTAGGCCCAGCACCCAGGCAGAGGAGGGAGGTCCCGTAACAGAGAATCTGTCTTCATGTCAGCAGAGAATTAGTCTGCATGTCATAGCAGAGAATGAGGCTTCACGTCAGCCACCACTGCAACAGTCCATTGGCATATATTTAGGCCCAGCACACACACAGGCAGAGGAGAGAGGTCCCGTAACAGAGAATCTGGCTTCATGTCAGCAGAGAATTAGTCTGCATGTCATAGCAGAGAATGAGGCTTCACGTCAGCCACCACTGCAACAGTCCATTGGCATATATTTAGGCCCAGCACCCAGGCAGAGGAGAGAGGTCCCGTAACAGACAATCTGGCTTCATGTCAGCAGAGAATCAGTCTTCATATCATAGCAGAGAATCAGGCTTCACGTCACCCACCACTGTAAGAGTCCATTTTCATAAATTTAGGCCCAGCACCCAGGTAGAGGAGAGAGGTCCCGTAACAGAGAATCTGTCTTCATGTCAGCAGAGAATTAGTCTGCATGTCATAGCAGAGAATGAGGCTTCACGTCAGCCACCACTGCAACAGTCCATTGGCATATATTTAGGCCCAGCACACACACAGGCAGAGGAGAGAGGTCCCGTAACAGAGAATCTGGCTTCATGTCAGCAGAGAATCAGTCTGCATGTCATAGCAGAGAATGAGGCTTCACGTCAGCCACCACTGCAACAGTCCATTGGCATATATTTAGGCCCAGCACACACACAGGCAGAGGAGAGAGGTCCCGTAACAGAGGATCTGGCTTCATGTCAGCAGAGAATCAGTCTGCATGTCATAGCAGAGAATGAGGCTTCACGTCACCCACCACTGCAACAGTCCATTGGCATATATTTAGGCCTAGCACACAGGCAGAGCAGAGAGGTCCCGTAACAGACAATCTGGCTTCATGACAGCAGAGAATCAGTCTGCATGTCATAGCAGAGAATGAGGCTTCACGTCACCCACCACTGCAACAGTCCATTGGCATATATTTAGGCCTAGCACACAGGCAGAGCAGAGAGGTCCCGTAACAGACAATCTGGCTTCATGACAGCAGAGAATCAGTCTGCATGTCATAGCAGAGAATGAGGCTTCACGTCACCCACCACTGCAACAGTCCATTGGCATATATTTAGGCCTAGCACACAGGCAGAGCAGAGAGGTCCCGTAACAGACAATCTGGCTTCATGTCAGCAGAGAATCAGTCTGCATGTCATAGCAGAGAATGAGGCTTCACGTCACCCACCACTGCAACAGTCCATTGGCATATATTTAGGCCTAGCACACAGGCAGAGCAGAGAGGTCCCGTAACAGACGATCTGGCTTCATGTCAGCAGAGAATCAGTCTGCATGTCATAGCAGAGAATGAGGCTTCACGTCAGCCACCACTGCAACAGTCCATTGGCATATATTTAGGCCTAGCACACAGGCAGAGGAGAGAGGTCCCGTAACAGACAATCTGGCTTCATGTCAGCAGAGAATCAGTCTGCATGTCATAGCAGAGAATGAGGCTTCACGTCACCCACCACTGCAACAGTCCATTGGCATATATTTAGGCCTAGCACACAGGCAGAGCAGAGAGGTCCCGTAACAGACGATCTGGCTTCATGTCAGCAGAGAATCAGTCTGCATGTCATAGCAGAGAATGAGGCTTCACGTCACCCACCACTGCAACAGTCCATTGGCATATATTTAGGCCTAGCACACAGGCAGAGCAGAGAGGTCCCGTAACAGACGATCTGGCTTCATGTCAGCAGAGAATCAGTCTGCATGTCATAGCAGAGAATCAGGCTTCACGTCAGCCACCACTGCAACAGTCCATTGTCATAAATTTAGGCCCAGCACCCAGGCAGAGGAGAGAGGTCCCGTAACAGACAATCTGGCTTCATGTCAGCAGAGAATTAGTCTGCATGTCATAGCAGAGAATCAGGCTTCATGTCAGCCACCACTGCAACAGTCCATTGGCATATATTTAGGCCTAGCACACAGGCAGAGGAGAGGTTCATTCAACTTTGGGTAGCCTCGCAATATAATGGTAAAATGAAAATAAAAATAGGATTGAATGAGGAAGTGCCCTGGAGTCCAATAATATATGGTTATGGGGAGGTAGTTAATGTCTAATCTGGACAAGGGACGGACAGGTCCTGTGGGATCCATGCCTGGTTCATTTTTATGAACGTCAGCTTGTCCACATTGGCTGTAAACAGGCGGCTGCGTTTGTCTGTAATGACGCCCCCTGCCGTGCTGAATACACGTTCAGACAAAACGCTGGCTGCCGGGCAGGCCAGCACCTCCAAGGCATAAAAGGCTAGCTCTGGCCACGTGGACAATTTAGAGACCCAGAAGTTGAATGGGGCCGAACCATCAGTCAGTACGTGGAGGGGTGTGCACACGTACTGTTCCACCATGTTAGTGAAATGTTGCCTCCTGCTAACACGTTGCGTATCAGGTGGTGGTGCAGTTAGCTGTGGCGTGTTGACAAAAGTTTTCCACATCTCTGCCATGCTAACCCTGCCCTCAGAGGAGCTGGCCGTGACACAGCTGCCTTGGCGACCTCTTGCTCCTCCTCTGCCTTGGCCTTGGGCTTCCACTTGTTCCCCTGTGACATTTGGGAATGCTCTCAGTAGCGCGTCTACCAACGTGCGCTTGTACTCGCGCATCTTCCTATCACGCTCCAGTGCAGGAAGTAAGGTGGGCACATTGTCTTTGTAGCGTGGATCCAGCAGGGTGGCAACCCAGTAGTCCGCACAGGTTAAAATGTGGGCAACTCTGCTGTCGTTGCGCAGGCACTGCAGCATGTAGTCGCTCATGTGTGCCAGGCTGCCCAGGGGTAAGGACAAGCTGTCCTCTGTGGGAGGCGTATCGTCATCGTCCTGCCTTTCCCCCCAGCCACGCACCAGTGATGGACCCGAGCTGCGTTGGGTGCCACCCCGCTGTGACCATGCTTCATCCTCATCCTCCTCCACCTCCTCCTCATCCTCGTCCTCCTCGTCCTCCAGTAGTGGGCCCTGGCTGGCCACATTTGTACCTGGCCTCTGCTGTTGCCAAAAACCTCCCTCTGAGTCACTTCGAAGAGACTGGCCTGAAAGTGCTAAAAATGACCCCTCTTCCTCCTCCTCCTCCTCCTCCTCCTGGGCCACCTCCTCTTCCATCATCGCCCTAAGTGTTTTCTCAAGGAGACATAGAAGTGGTATTGTAATGCTGATAACGGTGTCATCGCCACTGGCCATGTTGGTGGAGTACTCGAAACAGCGCAACAGGGCACACAGGTCTCGCATGGAGGCCCAGTCATTGGTGGTGAAGTGGTGCTGTTCTGTAGTGCGACTGACCCGTGCGTGCTGCAGCTGAAACTCCACTATGGCCTGCTGCTGCTCGCACAGTCTGTCCAGCATGTGCAAGGTGGAGTTCCACCTGGTGGGCACGTCGCATATGAGGCGGTGAGCGGGAAGGCCGAAGTTACGCTGTAGCGCAGACAGGCGAGCAGCAGCAGGATGTGAACGCCGGAAGCGCGAACAGACGGCCCGCACTTTATGCAGCAGCTCTGACATGTCGGGGTAGTTGTGAATGAACTTCTGCACCACCAAATTCAGCACATGCGCCAAGCAAGGGATGTGCGTCAAATTGGCTAGTCCCAGAGCTGCAACGAGATTTCGCCCATTATCACACACCACCAGGCCGGGCTTGAGGCTCACCGGCAGCAACCACTCGTCGGTCTGTTGTTCAATACCCCGCCACAACTCCTGTGCGGTGTGGGGCCTGTCCCCCAAACATATGAGTTTCAGAATGGCCTGCTGACGTTTACCCCGGGCTGTGCTGAAGTTGGTGGTGAAGGTGTGTGGCTGACTGGATGAGCAGGTGGAAGAAGAGGAGGAGGAAGCCGAGAAGGAGGAGGTGGCAACAGGAGGCAAAGAATGTTGCCCTGCGATCCTTGGCGGCGGAAGGACGTGCGCCAAACAGCTCTCCGCCTGGGGCCCAGCTGCCACTACATTTACCCAGTGTGCAGTTAGGGAGATATAGCGTCCCTGGCCGTGCTTACTGGTCCACGTATCTGTGGTTAGGTGGACCTTGCTACAGATGGCGTTGCGCAGTGCACACTTGATTTTATCGGATACTTGGTTGTGCAGGGAAGGCACGGCTCTCTTGGAGAAGTAGTGCCGGCTGGGAACAACATACTGTGGGACAGCAAGCGACATGAGCTGTTTGAAGCTGTCTGTGTCCACCAGCCTAAATGACAGCATTTCATAGGCCAGTAGTTTAGAAATGCTGGCATTCAGGGCCAGGGATCGAGGGTGGCTAGGTGGGAATTTACGCTTTCTATCAAATGTTTGTGAGATGGAGAGCTGAACACTGGCGTGTGACATGGTTGAGACGCTTGGTGACGGAGGTGGTGGTGGTGTTGGTGGTACATCCCCTGTTTGCTGGGCGGCAGGTGCCAACGTTCCTCCAGAGGCGGAGGAAGAGGCCGAGGCGGCAGCAGCAGAATAGGCCGAGGCGGCAGCAGCAGAAGAGGTAGCAGGGGGAGCCTGAGTGACTTCCTTGGTTTTAAGGTGTTTACTCCACTGCAGTTCATGCTTTGCATGCAGGTGCCTGGTCATGCAGGTTGTGCTCAGGTTCAGAACGTTAATGCCTCGCTTCAGGCTCTGATGGCACAGCGTGCAAACCACTCGGGTCTTGTCGTCAGCACATTGTTTGAAGAAGTGCCATGCCAGGGAACTCCTTGAAGCTGCCTTTGGGGTGCTCGGTCCCAGATGGCGGCGGTCAGTAGCAGGCGGAGTCTCTTGGCGGCGGGTGTTCTGCTTTTGCCCACTGCTCCCTCTTTTGCTACGCTGTTGGCTCGGTCTCACCACTGCCTCTTCCTCCAAACTGTGAAAGTCAGTGGCACGACCTTCATTCCATGTGGGGTCTAGGACCTCATCGTCCCCTGCATCGTCTTCCACCCAGTCTTGATCCCTGACCTCCTGTTCAGTCTGCACACTGCAGAAAGACGCAGCAGTTGGCACCTGTGTTTCGTCATCATCAGAGACATGCTGAGGTGGTATTCCCATGTCCTCATCATCAGGAAACATAAGTGGTTGTGCGTCAGTGCATTCTATGTCTTTCACCGCTGGGGAAGGGCTAGGTGGATGCCCTTGGGAAACCCTGCCAGCGGAGTCTTCAAACAGCATAAGAGACTGCTGCATAACTTGAGGCTGAGACAGTTTCCCTGGTATGCATGGGGGTGATGTGACAGACTGATGGGGTTGGTTTTCAGGCGCCATCTGTGCGCTTTCTGCAGAAGACTGGGTGGGAGATAATGTGAACGTGCTGGATCCACTGTCGGCCACCCAATTGACTAATGCCTGTACCTGCTCAGGCCTTACCATCCTTAGAACGGCATTGGGCCCCACCATATATCGCTGTAAATTATGGCGGCTACTGGGACCTGAGGTAGTTGGTTCACTAGGACGTGTGGATGTGGCAGAACGGCCACGTCCTCTCCCAGCACCAGAGGGTCCACTAACACCACCACGACCATGTCCACGTCCGCGTCCCTTACTAGATGTTTTTCTCATTGTTATGGTTCACCACAACAACAAATATATTATTTGGCCCAATGTATTGTATTCAAATTCAGCGGGATATAAATTTGAGGCCTAGTATTTAGGCGCTGGGTGACCGGTATGGATTTAGTGACAGAATTAGACTTGGAAATGCACAGAAGCGTGTGTGTGTGAAGTTATTCTAAATGACCCAATGTGCACCTTGAATATTATATACCCTTTTAGGGATAGATTTCAAATAGCTCTGATATAGCAGAAACCACTAAATTATGAAATTGCTAAATTGGGAATTGTATTTCAACCCAGAACAAAAAATGTGCTTTGACGGACACTAAATAACTTTCCCAGCCACAACAGGACAGCGTTAACGAGAGATTTAGCAGGATATAAATTTGAGGCCTAGTATTTAGGCGCTGGGTGACAGGTATGGGTTTAGTGACAGAATTAGACTTAGAAATACACAGTAGCGGGTGTGTGTGAAGTTATTCTGAATGACCCAATGTGCACCTTGAATATTATATACCCTTTTAGGGATAGATTTCAAATAGCTCTGATATAGCAGAAACCACTAAATTATGAAATTGTTAAATTGGGAATTGTATTTAAACCCAGAACAAAAAATGTGCTTTGACGGACACTAAATAACTTTCCCAGCCACAACAGGACAGCGTTAACGAGAGATTTAGCAGGATATAAATTTGAGGCCTAGTATTTAGGCGCTGGGTGACAGGTATGGGTTTAGTGACAGAATTAGACTTGGAAATACACAGTAGCGGGTGTGTGTGAAGTTATTCTGAATGACCCAATGTGCACCTTGAATATTATATACCCTTTTAGGGATAGATTTCAAATAGCTCTGATATAGCAGAAACCACTAAATTATGAAATTGCTAAATTGGGAATTGTATTTCAACCCAGAACAAGAAATGTGCTTAAACGGACACTAAATAACTCGCCCAGCTACAGCACTAAGGACAGATTTAGCTGGATATAAATTTGAGGCCTAGTATTTAGGCGCTGGGTGACAGGTATGGGTTTAGTGACAGAATTAGACTTGGAAATGCACAGTAGCGGGTGTGTGAAGTTATTCTGAATGTCCCTATGTGCACCTTCAATATGATCTAGATTTCAAATAGCTCTGATATAGCAGAAACCACTAAATTTTTAAATTGCTAAATTGGGAGTTGTATTTCAACCCAGAACAAAAAATGTGCTTTGACGGACACTAAATAACTTTCCCAGCCACAACAGGACAGCGGTAACGAGAGATTTAGCGGGATATAAATTTGAGGCCTAGTATTTAGGCGCTGGGTGACCGGTATGGATTTAGTGACAGAATTAGACTGGGATATGGCCAAAAAATAACCACACTATTGCTGGTTAAATGCACTTGGTGATGGGCGCAGCTTGCCCCTGATGTAGTATATGGCCAAAAAATGAACAGACTATTGCTGGTTAAATGCACTTGGTGTCACAGCTTGACCAACCACACTACTGAGGGTTAAATGCACTTGGTGACGGGCGCAGCTTGCCCCTGATGTAGTATATGGCCAAAAAATGAACAGACTATTGCTGGTTAAATGCACTTGGTGACGGGCGCAGCTTGCCCCTGATTTAGTATATGGCCAAAAAATGAACAGACTATTGCTGGTTAAATGCACTTGGTGTGATAGCTTGACCAACCACACTACTGAGGGTTAAATGCACTTGGTGACGGGCGCAGCTTGCCCCTGATGTAGTATATGGCCAAAAAATGAACAGACTATTGCTGGTTAAATGCACTTGGTGTGACAGCTTCACCCTGATGTAGGCTTTAGCCAAAAAACAACCACACCATTGAGGGTTAAATGCACTTGGTCGCAGCTTGTGCTGGCGCACCACAAGACACAAAATGGCCGCCGATCACCCCAGAAAAATGTGACTGACAAACGGTCTGGGCAGCCTAAAAACAGTGAGCAATTGAGGATCAGCAGCTCAATGATCCACAGCTGCAGATCGATCAGTTAATCAAGTCCTTTGGAGGAGTTAATCTGCCTAATCTCGCCCTACTGTCGCAGCCGCAACCTCTCCCTACGCTAATCAGAGCAGAGTGACGGGCGGCGCTATGTGACTCCAGCTTAAATAGAGGCTGGGTCACATGGTGCTCTGGCCAATCACAGCCATGCCAATAGTAGGCATGGCTGTGATGGCCTCTTGGGGCAAGTAGTATGACGCTTGTTGATTGGCTGCTTTGCAGCCTTTCAAAAAGCGCCAAGAAAGCGTCACAAAAGCGCGAAGAAAGCGACGAACACCGAACCCGGACTTTTACGAAAATGTCCGGGTTCGGGTCCGTGTCACGGACACCCCAAAATTCGGTACGAACCCGAACTATACAGTTCGAGTTCGCTCATCCCTACTTAAATGTTATAGTATCTATTTTATTTTTAATTCAATTTTTTTTGCTACAGTGAAGCACTCAGAACTAAGTTCTTCTGTCAAATGATCTCAAACTCAATGACAATTTTACTACCTGTATTGTTTCCTGACTTTCTGTCATTATGAGGCAAATAGAGGGTTTGTGCCTCCCCCTCAACTGTATTGTTCCACAATGTTATTGGTGTAATACCAATTGTTCTTTATACAATAATCCTTTGCATAATATACACTGTCTGTATACATATGCTATGCAAAATCAATAAAAACGATCAATCATAAAAATATCCAGACTGGAGAAGGGGGGGGGGGGGGGATATGTGGTAAGGTGAACAGAAAAGTGTATGGTAAAGTCCTGGAAGGGGTGTATATCCCACCCAGCTTCCTCATCTGGGTGAGGTAAATAAAATCCAGAAGGTTAAAATGGTCTCGAGCTGTGTAGGTTGCTGAGACAGTTTTGTTAAGTTTATGGGCTGGATTTTATTGAACTGGGAGAAGGAAGGATTGGTAAAGGGACCTCCCCAGTCCACCCCATTCCGGGACAGGTTTTTCCCTAGACTGAGGGATCCCCAGCTGAAGCCAGCTGGGATCATCAAGGGGAAATAAAGCACAGTCGAGGCTGTCAGTCTGGGGAGAGTACTGCCTGGAGAAAGTCTGGGAAGCTGGCTGCCCTGCTGGCTAGAGAAGTCGAGTTCTCTGTGTGAACGGTATTCAATAGGTGAGTTAGGAACTTCACTGTATTAGCCAGAGCCCGGACGGGCAGGTGTTTATTTTGGTTTATGTTTTGTTGGGCTGGACCTTCGGCTTACCCAGTGAATTATAACTGGGGTCGCCTGTATTGCCGGAGTGTGATAAATAAAGCAACATTTGGACTTTAACCCTGTGGTCTGCAAGAGAATCTGTCATCGCCGCCCTACCTGAGAGTGTAACCCCTTACAATATATATATATGTTTGTAAGGCTGAAGCTCAGCCTGCATTTGTGGGAGGGGCTTGAGCCTTTATCAGCCCCTCTCTCCCTCACCTGGTAGGCGTTCCGGTATTCAACTTCCGGGTAGGAGAGTGACGTGTGCTTCCCTCGTTCTGCCAGCCGCCTCGCGCTACAGCTCCGTTTCAAGTGGGTAAGTTGGGGATTCCGATCGGTGCCGAGCAAGGGACAGCGGCAGTCCCACCACCATGCGCACACTTCTTCGGTCGGTGGTGTGCGTTCCAGCGTGGAACACACGCGCCTCCTGGTCCTGGACGCCAGCGTGCTTCGTCCTACCCCCATGGCGGTTCACGATGCTGCTGCAGCGGCGTGCGTTCCACCGTGGAACGCACGCGGCCCTCATCATGGCTGGCGACAGGCGGTTGGCTGACTCCAATAGGCGCATCTGCAGCGCATAGCGGCGTGCGTTCCAGGGTGGAACGCATGCGCCTCCTGGTCCTAGCAGCCGCCTTGTTTTGATCCACCCCCAGGGCAATCACCGTCACTATACAGTGGCGTGCGTTCCACCGTGGAATGCACGTGCCCCCTCATCATGGCTGGCGACAGGGGGTTGACCGGCTCCTGCGGGCCCCTATGCAGCGGTCAGCGGCGTGCGTTCCGGCGTGGAGCGCTTACGGGTCCTTGCCTAGCTGGCTGCATAGGTAGGCACGTCTCTATACTAGCGCCTGTCCTTGGGGAGCGGCGTGCGTTCCACTGTGGAGCGCACGCGGTGCCTCCTCCTGCATGCAGCACCTTCGGTTCCATGCCCTGGGGCTTTTAGCTCAAGTTCCACGGGTTTTATTAAATGTGCAACCGCTATGTGTTTTTCTTCCAGCCACAACATAATTCCTGTTTTATAAATATTTAAGACCAGGTTAACTTCTCCTGCGCCAGGGTTCCACGCGCTAGAATCCCAGGTGGGGTGCAGCAGGGCCTTCTGCCATGCTCTTGGGGGGCCATTGAAAAAAAAATTATAAAAATTTCACGTTTAGTAGTAAAAGAAAATGAAATAAAATTGTTAAAAAATAAAACCACCACCTTAACCACTAAGGTGGCCATCATTTTCAGGATTTGCCCTGCTTCTTTTTAATTGCTCTCTACCTGGTTGCGCCCAGCCCGGTTTCATCTACCTGGTACGCCCAGGCCACTGTTGTCTTTGTGTTTATTTCCACTTAGATCTTTGTCACCAGGGCACAGTCGGTAGTCTTGTCTTGTCACAGTGTCTCCCCTGGATCGCCCAGACTATGATACATTCCTGGTACGCCCAGGTCCTCTTCCTTTTCTTCTTCTCTGATACGTGGGTCTCGTCGCACCTTTCTGCTTGCTTGTCCTTGTCGTTCTGTACTGTCTAAGGGGCCATTCTCCGGCTGCTCCCCTAGTTGTTCTACGCTCTTTTTCCCCTGACTCACAGGTTCTCCATGTAAGTCTGACGCCCTTCGCGGGTCGCTGCTACGCGCAGCCTCTATCTCATGGCCACGCGCCATCGCTCCTTTCACCCACCTGGTACGCTCAGGTGGTCTTCTTCTGTCAAAGTAACCAGTCAGATACGCTTGGATTGTTAACTTGACCTAGGGGTGCGCCCCATCCTGGCCAGTTCGCCTGGTTCTAACAGGTATGGGGTCACCCTTTACTCTGCACTCTCAAATTTCGCCTGTTGCTTTTATTTTCAGGGTTTTCCCTATTCCCAGGTTCCTATCGGTCCTGTACAGGTAATTTCGAACTGACTCAGTCAGCGTACCCCTCGGGTCAATGTTCACAGTTAATTTGTTTCTTCATCTATCCGGCCAGGTCAGGTTCTGCTAGTCCATGTTACGGGTTCTATTTCGGGTACGTGTTTATCTCCGTATTGCACCTCTTCGATCACGTTGCTCTATCACTTTTGTTTTTTGTGTTTTTTTATTATCTGTCACGCTGTTTATATTTCAACAGCTCAACTATGTCTCGGGCATCAGATATAGATGACAGCCTATCTGTTTTAGGGTCAGTCATGTCAGGCCAAGCTGGTCCATCATCCTTAAGGAGTTGGATCATTCCGAAGTTGCTGGCGGAGCTTAACCGGAGAGGCATCCCGCACCCAGCCACCGCCAGAAAGGCAGAACTATACAAACTTCTCATGATCAACGCTAGTGCTTCTGTGGTGCAACCGGAGACGTCTTCCATCCAGCTGTCACTGGTACAGCTGCAGTCTACCTTGAACTCGTTGGTCGACTCTGTAGCTGACGTCCGGGCGAGGGTGTCAGAGCTGGAGTCCCGGCCATCCATGGCGCCCCCGGCACCCGTCCCACTGATCGCTCCGTCCACTTCGGTGTGGCTGACACCAGGTACGCCCAGGCCCATTCCCCAGGTGGCCCCCTCGCATTTCATCCCTGACACTCTAAAGAGGGACATTCTGGCAGGGAAGGACATTAATCTGGCATCGATCCTCATTGCCGCCCAGGATGTGCCCAAGAACAGGGTGATCAATTGTGGGGATGTGTCTGTGGTCCTCAGGGCCAAGGACTCTCGGCTTAACCGCAAGTTGTCTATTCCTGAGTTTGTTTTAGCGTTTAGCCTCGTCAGAGACATTGTCTGCACCGCACAGCCTGAAAGGATAAAAGAGCTGGACAGCTACTTGTATCTGGTCACTGACCTGAGTCACAAGTATGGTGGTTCAGCCTTCTACGACTACCATCGTTCCTTCTCGGCTAAAGCGGCGGCAGCTTTGGCGCAGTTCCAATATGTCACCAGCTGGGCCTCCATTGACATAGAACTCTTCTGCCGTCACTTTGCTGGCCTCAGGGCACCCACCTGCGCAATGTGCCAGTCTATTTTCCAAACGTCTGAATGGTGCCCAAATAACGCTCACCCATCTCAGGACAGGGCTCTCCCGGGAACCTCCGGGTCTCAGCCGTCCAACCCCTCCACTGACAAACTTGGCCGACCCATTGTCTACTTAGGAAGGAGTCAGATCTGCAACAATTTCAATTTGGGTGGTTGGTCCTATGCCAGTTGCAGATCTCTCCATGTGTGCTTCTTGTGTTTCAGAGCCCACCCGCGGTCCTCCTGTCCTAAAAAAGCAGCCAAAGGGTCCTGACTAGCCGACATTAATGTGGACCTCTTGGCGGCTCTCCTTTGGGACCACCACGATCAGAACTTCGTGGCATTCCTGTTGGCAGGCTTCTGGCAGGGGTTCCACACAGGGCTCATTACACTGCCACAGGTTCCCTGGGAAGGCAGGAATCTGCTAGCGGCCACCATGGACCCACCGGCAACTAGCGAATTGATCCAGTCTGAGGTGGTGAAAGGTTTCCTCATAGGCCCTTTCCCGCTAATTCCCTTTGCATCATGGCGCATCAACCCAATCGGCCTAGTGTCCATGAAAAACACTAATAAAAAAGGTTGCTCTATGACCTGTCCGCCCCTCACGTTTCTGCTATTCCCAGACTCAATTCCCTCATTCCGTCGGAGGAATTCGCCATGAGGTACTCCTCCATAGACGACGCCATACGAGCCATTCTGTTGCATGGCAGGGGCGCTTGGTTGGCAAAGGCAGACATCGCCGATGCGTTCAAGCTCCTTTCCATCCAACCACAGTTGTGGCAGTTGTATGGCATCGAGTGGGCCAGCCAATATTACTTTGCCAACAGACTCACGTTCGGCTCTAAAAGTAGCCCCTGGTTATTCGAACAGTTTGCCAAGGCGCTACATTGGATCTTGGTCCATCACGGTGGCCTTCAGACGGTCATCCACTACCTAGATGACTTTCTGGTCGTTGAGGGCCCTCAGGGCGGATCTGGCATTCTCGCCGTCCTCCTTAAGATGTTCGCCAGTCTGGATGTTCCAGTCGCCCCCAGGCCAAGACTGAGGGTCCCGCCACTAGGGTCTTGTTCCTGGGCATCATCCTGGATTCTGGCAGCCTGCAGGCCAGCCTCCCGGAAGAGAAAATCACTCAGTGACGAGAGGTCATTTCCCACGCTGCCTCCTCTGGGTACCTCACTAGGGTCGAGTTGCAATCTCTTCTGGGCCGGCTTAATTTCACCTCTAGGATCATGCCCCAGGGAAGGACATTCGTGTCGAGGCTACTCCAGCTTCTTCCCTCGGCACCCGAACGGGACAGATTCATCCATTTGGATGGCCAGGCAATGGAAGACCTGGCCATGTGGAAGTTGTTCCTCTCCCAGTGGAACGGCATCTCCCTCTTCGTCCCTCCGTGGTCACCCTCCTTCCCGACTATCTTTTCAGATGCCGCCGCATCCTGCGGTTACGCAGCCATTTAGGATCCCCATTAGCTGGTTGACCATTGGCCCATGTCCATCCTGGAGGATGCCGAGTCCATCCGCACCTACTCCCTGTTGGAGATATACCCCATTGTCGCAGCTGCTCAGGCATGGGGTCATCTCTAGGCTAACTCACCAGTGATGTTTGTTACGGATAATCAGGCTCTAGTCGACATCTTGGCCAATGGTAGGGCTAGGTCCCAAAAGATCATGGCACTATTACGCCAGCTGGTATGGCTTGCCCTGTCCCACAATTTCCATTTACATTGCAGCCACATTCCGGGTCAGCAAAACGTAGCGGCTGACGCGCTATCCCGGTTTAATTTCACCCTCTTTTTTTTTTTCAGGTCATGCCAGAAGCCGATCCACTCAGATGTCCCACCCCGGCATTCAGTTCCCTGACAATGGGCTAAATACATTCGTCTCCTCAGCAAGGGACCTGGCACAGCAGTCCCTCGCCCCAAATACAGCCAGGAACTATCAATCAGGCCTGAGAACCTACCGGGAGCTTTCAAATCTGCACCCGCAGGGTTGCCTAGCGGACATCCCATACATCATGGCCTTCATCGCCCATTGTCATCACCATTTGCATCTCTCATACAACACCATCAAGTTATACCTTGCGGGCGTCCAACACCACACCATGCTCCACAACCCGGGGGGGGGGGGGGGGACGCCATTTTTTTCTGCGCATGCGGTCAAGGCCACCTTGCGAGGGGTCCAGAAAGGTAGGGTCAATCCCCCGTCCCGCAGACAGGCTGTCACAGGGGAGATGTTCCGGAGGTTGTCTTCAGCCCTGGATGGTGCCCCTTTTGGGCCCTTCTCCAGCTTGGTCATTAAAGCTGCTATGTACTTAGGCTTTTACGGTTTCCTTAGGCCAGGCGAATTCACTTGCAGTTCTGCGGGGCGTAGCGGTCTGTCCAAGGAACAGATGGTGCGGAACCAGGACCATTATATGATTATGTTAACATCCACTAAGACGAGCCAAACAGGTCCCCCGGTTGAGGTTAATTTTTTCCAGTCTGGCAATAAATGGTGCCCAGTACAAGTTTTTGGCCAGCTCATGCACGCCATCCATGATGCTCCCCCTCACAGCCCACTGCTACCACATCTCAATGGCACTCTCACCTCCGCACAATTCATCAACCATATATCCGTACTCTTGCCTCTGGCTTAGGGTTTGACCCAGGCTCTATATCTGGCCATTCCTTTCGCATTGGAGCTGCTTCCGCGGCTTCCCAGCACTGGGTCCCCGCTCATGTCATCCGGAGAATGGGAAGGTGGCGCTCGTCTTGTTTCACCACATATATACCTAACCCACAGGTAGATATTTTGCAAGCCTTTCAGTCTCTGGTGTTATGAGTTAATAAATTCTTGAATTAACTATTTTGGTTTCCTTTTTTGCCCCCTTATAGCCTGCTCCCGTACCCGGCTCCAGGCACACCTCAGCCGGTTTAGGTTCAAGGCGGGCACGCATGCCCGAGTTCGTATTATTAGCCACGACCACAAGTTTGTAAGGCTGAAGCTCAGCCTGCATTTGTGGGAGGGGCTTGAGCCTTTATCAGCCCCTCTCTCCCTCACCTGGTAGGCGTTCCGGTATTCAACCCACCCGTCCATTCCCCTTATTTTAATCTTCTCCTTTAGGGCAGCCCCCTTATAGGCTGCTCTCGTACCTGGCTCCAGGCACACCTCAGCCGGTTTAGGTTCAAGGCGGGCATGCATGCCCGAGTTCGTATTATTAGCCACGACCACAAATATATATATATATATATATATATATATATTACAACATATAAAATGAAGTTACACAGTATTAAACAGTTCAAGTTAACCCCTTCAAGTGAAACAAATTAAGAAGTCTATAACCCTGCATTTGGAAAATGGACAAATATCCAAACCTCAAAGTACTCCCTGCTCCAGGGCACTACACACCCAATTGGATAATAACAGGGGAGGTACGGTGACCTCGCCTCTACTGGTCACTTTTCATCTGACCTCACGAATGAGCCTTTTTCAATTCACTTATTTCTACTGGTGCACAATGGTTTGATGTTACTGCGGCACTTCTAAGTTATAACAAGGTTTACAGTGAGCAGATGTGAGAAACTTCAGAAAAAAATGTATAATTTTATAATCAAGACACAGGGGACTAAATAAGAATATTGCATCTTCTGGAAAAACATATTTCAAAATTTCTCATAATTCCCCAAACTCTTCTATTTCTACCTGATCTCTTCACAGATGAGCCAGCGCTGATGTAAGGAGAAGATAAATGTGAGGATCAGAGACAGACTCTGGGAAGAAGAGGACCTGGACTCATCTTCACCTGTCACCGTACAGCCAGGATCTCCATACTAACAGGTAAGTGACCACCACTTCTACTCAGACATCACATGGACCCTGACACTCCTCACTCAGACATCACATGGACCCTGATGCCCCTCACTCAGACATCAAATGGACCCTGACGCCCCTCACTCAGACATCACATGGACCCTGACGCCCCTCACTCAGACATCACATGGACCCTGACGCCCCTCACTCAGACATCACATGGACCCTGACGCCCCTCACTCAGACATCACATGGACCCTGACGCCCCTCACTCAGACATCACATGGACCCTGACGCCCCTCACTCAGACATCACATGGACCCTGACGCCCCTCACTCAGACATCACATGGACCCTGACACCCCTCACTCAGACATCACCGGACCCTGACGCCCCTCAATCAGACATCACACGGACCCTGACACCCCTCACTCAGACATCACCAGACCCTGACGCCCCTCACTCAGACATATCTATCAGTAATGACGTTCCTATCCTCTTAGCCAGGTGTGATATATAACATTGTAAGTCATGATTTCTGGAAGCTTTCTGCACTCATTAGCCGTATACATGTAGTAACTGGAATTGTTGATTACCTGCAGTCCTGTCTTACATAAGCGTTTATATAGTAAAATCCTTGTCTGAATGTTCATCCAGTGTCATCTCCACAGGGATCAGGAAGAAATATTTTGCTTTCTATGACATATCATTCCTTTTTCCAGCTGGGGCTCTTTCTCAGTATAATCCTTATTACACATCAGGCCGTCTATGCCACCATGCTGGTCTTTTTCTAGAATGTAAGAGGAGCTTTTTCACTGTGACTCTCATCTACTGCTCTAATAAGATACATCATATGTAGCATGAAGGACCAGACTGACAATGTCTTAACTTGGGATATGTTTCTGTTATTTTAGGAAATTATGAGGAGCCTCATAAAGTTCTTCACCCTGATGCTTATTATCATTGACAGAACCTGTTCCTGGGATTCTCCATGCAGACTGGAAATGACTGATGATTCTCCTTTTACCCAAAGCCCAGGGGACCTGATAGTTGGAGGGATAATACAACTAGCGTCCTCTGTTACCAGAGATCACATGCCTACATTACTGAATAGTTTTACTACAATTGACTGTAATCCGTAAGTATTCTGCATTTCTTCTGACTTTCTAATGGCTTCTTGTAGTAAAGATGATGTAAGAAGAAGTAATTCATATCTAATTGTAAGGAGGATCTAAACATGACTGTTCACTAATCAATGACCATAGGATTTCTGACCAGGACCAGGTTATAGGGAGGAAGGCAGAGGGACCATGAAATGCAGACCAACCAAACATCTACCTCCATATCAATCGGTAACAGGGACCAATAAAAATCCATTCACCTGTTACTGATATACCAGTCCAATACCACAGTGATGGTAAACACCAGTAGTAAGTACCGCCAAGGAAACTTTAAGACATAAAACAATTAGATACAAATAGCCATCCCAATAAATAAAAAAGTGAAAAACAAGGGTTAATGGTAAGAAAGAGCGATTTGGTTCTAAATGAACCAGATTTGTTGTGAATTACACAAAAACTTGTCCACAAAATGAATCTTTCTAATTTTATATAAGTTTTGGAAGAATCATGTAAAACAGCGAACAGCTCCTTTTTGCTCTGAGAATTGGCAGGAGAAACCACATGGGGGAAGAAGGCTGCTAACATGGCCCTGGCAGGAGGTGCCCTGACCGGCTCACTGGCTGAGAGAGGAGATTAAGGACTTTTCATTCCACTTCTATCTTTAAATTACAACAAAAAAACATTTGCTATTTTGCTTGTACCATTCAGTAATCTGTGCACAAAACCTATGATTTTTCATTTAGGAAACCCTTGACTTTTCCTTTATAGGAAACTGGTAAATTTTTATTGAAAGGCCTCATAATAAAATGTCTGGAAAACTGAAGAGTGGAAATGAAAGGCATCGGCCTCTTCAGAAGGTGTTTAGTAGCAGCAACAGCCACGTGGCCAGTAGTAGTGGTGCTTGTAGCCATGGAGGTGACAGTGGTAGTGATGGTGGCACGTGCTACAAATACAGACAAGAAACCTATGATGACATATCACAGGCTGCTAACAGTGGTGGGCAGGGTGAGGACTATGAAGAGTGTTGTATGTAGGACAGGACCACGCATACAGGTCAGGGTGCTGAGGGCAGGAGATGACAGGAGGAGGAGAGTGGTGGCTGCCGTGGAAACTAAAGAGCACCAGCAACATCTGGCCTGAACCTCTCTTCACTGGCAGGGCCTCTAGCTCCGTGCCAGCAGTTCCCGGGTGGCATTTTTTCTTTACATCGCAGACACAAAGCCACAGACGTGTGCAAAATCTGCAGGATTACTATAAGCCATGGCTGTTCAAAAATAGGTACCGGGCTCTATTGCAGCACATGAGGCGGCTTCATCGGATCCTGTGGTAAATAGATCTGGTCAGCATGTCTAATCAGAGTAAGGCTCCATTCACACGTCCCTAGTGTGTTTTGCGGATCCATAAATCCGCGGATCCGCAAAACACGGACATGGCAATGTGCGTTCCGCATTTTGTGAACCGCACATCGCTGGCACTAATAGAATATGCCTATCCTTGTCCACAAATTGCCAATTTTTAGCAGCCATTTTCCAGCTGCCTCTGCTGCAAGTATCAACCAGTTCAGTTTGTTAGTTGTTACACAAAGGAACCGTTTTTTCCACTGCTGAGCCTCCTGCCAAAATGTGTCCCAAAATGTGTCCTCTTAACTCTTTCTGGGAGGGGGGGTAGGGGGAAAAAAAGCAACGTAACACTGAGTGTTTACAATATACATTTTGTGGTGTTCATTTTTCAGCATAAATAACATAAACAAAAACAATTAAAAAACAAATAAATAACATAAATAAAATTACTTTATTCTCTGGGTCAGTACAATTACAGCGACACCAAATACATAGAGTGTTTTACTACTTTTGATCAACAAAAACACTTTTTTTTAAAGAAAAAATGACTTTTTTTTTTCTTTCTACGGAGCTGTGTGAGGGTTTGATTTTTGCAGGATGTCTCGTAGTTTTCATTTTTGGGTACATAATGCTTTTTGATTACTTTTAATTCCATTCCAGAAAAATAGATTTTTTTAGGTGTCCACCGTACGGTACGTGATAATTTGCATGGTATTTGTGTAGTGCAGGTCATTATGGATGCAGTGATACCAAACATGTGGGGGAGATTTCATTTTTGTAATTTTTTTCATTGAGAAGTTTTTTGTGTGGAAAAAAGCATATTTTCTTTCATTGTATTTTTTTTATTCAATGTGTTTTTTTTTTACTTTTTCTACCATTTAATCTTTTGATTGCTTATAAAATTTCTATAGCGTATTTTAATGTCAGTGTTAGGGCTCATGCACATGACCATATACCTTCTGAGACATACAGTCCGTGAGCGGGCCATATGTCCCGGAGCGGCATACATCGTGCGCACGGGAGCGCACAGCATCATAGGTTACTATGATGCCGGGAGCTTCGGGCCGCCCGCAGGGCTATTGTCCTGTACTCATAATATCATATGAGTGCGGGACAATAGTCCTGCGGGCGGCCCGATGCACACAGTATCATAGTAACTTATGATGCTGTGCGCTCCCGTGCGCACGATGTATGCCGCTCCGGGACATATGGCCCGCTCACGGACCGTATGTCTCGGAGGGCATACGGTTGTGTGCATGAGCCCTTATACTGACATTGACCAGAGGCGCAGCCGCTGGAAAACACTAGAGAAAGGCTTGAGGCCTACTATAGGTCTCGGCCTGCCTTCACTGGCATCTTCACCCCACAATCTTATTTGCGCGGTGCCGATTGGGATACAGAGGGAGTCCGCTCCCTCTGTAACGGCTTACATTCGATGTGCGACATTGCCTGCATCATGTTATGGATTAAAGAGCCCCTTCAGGAAACTGCAGGCAAGAACAGCAATAATATGGACCTACACAACCAAACCCCATACCAGTAACAGCCCCTGTTTAAAGATGCCATGCGGCCATTAACAATGAAGAAGGTCTATACAGTGTAGTCTTCATTATTGAATGAAAAGCAGCTGTGGGCTAATTGGCAACGTGCTTTTTCATAGCAGCATGACCTCAACCTGCTCGCAGCATGGTCGCTGTGTGTGGCCATACCCTAAGGCAGAGTGGTCTGGGTCTACCTTAGTTATAGTGATTTGTGGCAAATTAATTCGTAACAAATAACATTTCTTGGCTAACTTTTGGCGAATTTTTCTAATGTTTGCTCATCACTACTGATAATATTCAGGGTTTTACACTCTTTAGGAACGGTAGGGCCAATAGAAAAGTTGACTGCATGTGCCTGTATGTGAGGAGTGATATGAAGACGAGAAATACAGTCAGGTACATAAATATTGGGACATCGACACAATTCTAACATTTTTGGCTCTGTACACCACCACAATGGATTTGAAATGAAACGAACAAGATGTGCTTTAACTCCTTAAGGACACAGCCATATTTCACCTTAAGGACCAGGCCATTTTTTGCACCAGTGTCACTTTATGTGGTGATAACTCTAAAATGCTCTGACTGATCGAGGCCATTCTGAGACAGTTTTTTCGTCACATATTGTACTTCATGACACTGGTAAAATGGAGTAAAAAAAAATCATTTTTATTTATCAAAAAATACCAAATTTGCAAATTTCCAAGTTTCAATTTCTCTACTTCTATGATACATAGTAATACCTACAAAAATAATTATTACTTTACATTCCCCATATGTCTACTTCATGTTTGGCTAATTTTGGGAATTACATTTTATTTTTTGGGATGTTACAAGGCTTAGAAGTTTAGAAGCAAAGAATTTTCAAAAACCCACTTTTCAAGGACCAGTTAAGATCTGAAGTCACTTTGTGAGGCTTGCATAATAGAAACCACCCAAAAATGATCCCATTCTAGAAACTACACCCCTCAAGGTATTTAAAACTTATTTTACAAATGTTGTTAACCCTTTAGGTGTTCCACAAGAATTAATGGAAAATAGATACAATTTCAAAATTTCACTTTTTTGGCAGATTTTTCATTTTAATAATTTTTTTCCAGTTACAAAGCAAGGGTTAACAGCCAAACAAAACTCAATATTTATGGCTCTGATTCTGTAGTTTACAGAAACACCCCATATGTGGCCATAAACCGCTGTACGGGCACACGGCAAGGCGCAAAAGGAATGGAATGCCATACGGTTTTTGGAAGGCAGATTTTGCTGGACTGGATTTTTGACACAATGTCCCTTTTGAAGCCCCCCATGAGTAGAAACTCCAAAAATTTACCCCATTTAAAAAAAACTATGGGACAGGTTAGCAGTTTTGTTGGTACTAGTTTAGGGTACATATGATTTTTGGTTGCTCTATATTACACTTTTTGTGAGGCAAGGTAACAAGAAATAGCTGTTTTGGCACCGTTTTTATTTTTTGTTTTTTACAACATTCATCTGACAGGTTAGATCATGTGGTATTTTTATAGACCAGGTTGTCACGGATGCGATGATACCTAATATGTATACTTTTTTTTTTATTTATGTAAGTTTTACACAATGATTTCATTTTTGAAACAAAAAAAAATCATGTTTTAGTGTTTTCATAGTCTGAGAGCCATAGTTTTTGCAGTTTTTGGGCAAATATCTTGGGTAGGGTAAGATTTTTGCGGGATGAGATGACGGTTTGATTGTCACTTTTTTGGGGTGCGTGTGACTTTTTGATCGCTTGCTATTACACTTTTTGTGATGTAAGGTGACAAAAAATGGCTTATTTTACACCGTTTTTATTTTTATTTTTTTACGACATTCACCTGAGGGGTGAGTTCATGTGATATTTTTATAGAGCAAGTTATTACAGACGCGGTGATACCTAATATGTATACTTTTTTTTATTTATGTAAGTTTTACACAATGATTTCATTTTTGAAACAAAAAATCATGTTTTAGTGTTTCCATTGTCTGAGAGCCATTGTTTTTTCAGTTTTTGGGAAATTATCTTGGGTAGGGTATGATTTTTGCAGGATGAGATGATGGTTTTATTGGCACTATTTTGGGGTGCGTGTGACTTTTTGATCGCTTGCTATTACACTTTTTGTGATGTAAGGTGACAAAAAATTGCTTTTTTTACACCCTTTTTTTTTTTTTACAGTATTCACCTGAGGGGTTAGGTCATGTGATATTTTTATAGAGCAAGTTATTACGGATGCGGTGATACCTAATATGTATACTTTTTTATTTATGCAAGATTTACACAATATCATTTTTTAAACAAAAAAAAAAAAAAAATCACGTTTTAGTGTCTCCATATTCTGAGAGCCATAGTTTTTTTCAGTTTTTGGGTGATTATCTTAGGTAGGGTCTCATTTTTTGTGGGATGAGATGACTGTTAGATTGGCACTATGTTGGGGTGCATATGACTTTTTGATTGCTTGCTATTACACTTTTTGGTATGTAAGGTGACAAAAAATGGTTTATTTAGCAGTTTTTTTTTTACGGTTTTCATCTGAGGGGTTAGGTCACGTGATATTTTTATAGAGCCGGTCGATACGGATGCGGTGATACCTAATATGTATACTTTTTATTTATTTATGTAAGTTTTACA
The DNA here is from genome assembly GCF_014858855.1 of Bufo gargarizans. NCBI lineage: Eukaryota > Metazoa > Chordata > Amphibia > Anura > Bufonidae > Bufo > Bufo gargarizans. Next base: position 335,956 of record NW_025334558.1, read on the forward strand.
CAATAATATCATTTTTGAAACAAAAAAAAAACATGTTTTAGTGTCTCTATATTCTGAGAGCCATAGTTTTTTTTCAGTTTTTGGGCGATTATCTTAGGTAGGATCTCATTTTTTGCGGGATGAGATGACTGTTAGATTGCCACTATGTTGGGGTGCATATGACTTTTTGATCGCTTGCTATTACACTTTTTGTGATGTAAGGTGACAAAAAATAGTTTTTTTAGCACAGTTTAAATTTTTTGTTTTTTACGGTGTTTATATGAGGGGTTAAATCATGTGATATTTTTATACATCCGGTCGATACGGACGAGGGGAGTAGAGGTGTGGCGAAAATAAAATTTTCCGTTCACGGACGTCGAACGCGAATTTTCGCAAATGTTCGCGAACTGGCAAACCGCCATAGACTTCAATAGGCAGGCAAATTTTGAAACCCACAGGGACTCTTTCTGGCCACAATAGTGATGGAAAAGTTGTTTCAAGGGGACTAACACCTGGACTGTGGCATGCCGGAGGGGGATCCATGGCAAAACTCCCATGGAAAATTACATAGTTGACGCAGAGTCTGGATTTAATCCATAAAGGGCATAAATCACCTAACATTCCTAAATTGTTTGGAATAACGTGCTTTAAAACATCCAATGTGTGTATACGATCAGGTATGATGTTGTATTGATCAGGTAGTGCAAGGGTTACGCCCGCTTCACAGTGACAGACCAAACTCCCGGTTTAACGCACCGCAAACAGTCTATTTGCACAACCGCAAACTCCTCATTTGCACAAGGTTGGTTACCAAGCTAGCCATGTCCCGTTCATTGTCCTCACTGACGTAATTGAATGTCTCTTCCTCCACCCAGCCACGTACAACACCAAGGGTCCCCGAAAGGTGACAACAAGCCCCCTGGGACGCCTGCTGTGGTTGGTCTTCCACCTCCTCTGACTCCTCTTCTTCAGACTCCTCTCTCTGCATTGCCGCAGGTCCAGCAATCGACGACGACAAGGCTGCTTCTGGTGGTGATGGTGACCACAACTCTTCCTCTTCATGCTCAGCTACGGCCTGATCCAGCACTCTTCGCAGGGCACGCTCCAGAACAAATGCATATGGGATGAGGTTGATGATGTTGCCTTGGGTTTGACTGACCAGGTTTGTCACCTCTGCAAAAGGACGCATGAGCCGACAGCCATTGTGTGTGAGCGTTCAGTAACATGGCAAAAAAATTCCCAGCTCCGCAGAGGCTGTCCTTTCACCCCAGTCATACAAATACTCGTTGACGGCTTTTCTGTATTGGAATGCATTGGCTGTATGAGTAATACAGTGTGTATTACTCATACAGCTTCCGGCCTGTGAGATCCAGGGGGCTGGATCTCACAGGCTCGTCACAGGAAGGCAGTGCTGATGCCTAAGGAAGGCCTTGCGCTGCCTTCCATGCTATTGGGTCCCCCCTACAGCCGCATAGGGACCCGATGGCGCCGCCGCCACACTAGGTAAAAGCCGCAAACCATAGGTCTGAATTGTCCTGCGGTTCGCGGTGATCGCCGACACGGGTCACTGGACTGATTTGAGCAGGCATCGGGTTCCGATCACCGCCCGCCGAGTAGCGGTGATCAGAAATACACAGGACGTATTGGTACTCCCTGTGTCCTTAAGTTCCGGGACATCAGGGCGTACCGGTACACCTTGTGTTCGGAAGAGATTAACTGCAGACTGTCAGCTTTAATTTGAGGGTATTTACATCCAAATCAGGTGAACGGTGCAGGAATTACAACATTTTACTTATGTGCCTCCCACGTGCAGACATCACCAGACGCTGGGTTTCATCCCTGGTGATGCTCTGCCAGGCCTCTACTGCAACTGTCTTCAGTTCCTGCTTGTTCTTGGGGCATTTTCCCTTCAGTTTTGTCTTCAGCAAGTAAAATGCATGCTCAATCGGATTCAGGTCAGGTGATTGACTTGGCCATTCATAACATTCCACTTTCCCTTAAAAAACTCTTTGGTTGCTATTGCAGTATGCTTTGGGTCATTGTCCATCTGCACTGTGAAGCGCCATCCAATAAGTTTTGAATAGTGATGAGCGAGCATGCTCGGCTGAGTACCGGTTCGGCTCGAGCATCGCTATGCTCAGCTTGTGGCGGTACTCGGCCGAATACCACATGTGCTCGTCGCATTGCTCGAGTCTCCGCCCCGCACGTTTAGCGCCTCCTGAAGCATCCAATCAGCGTTCAGGTAAGTAATTCCCTCCAGTGTAATGCCATAGCCATATTAGCTATAAGCCTTACACTGTTTGGCTGGCCGGAACACGTGGTACTAATTTATATAGGAGCCAATTTATATAGGAGCCAACGTCTGGCATCTGCAGGAAGGGACAGATAGTGCAGGGCTGGAAAATCGCTGTGTTCAGTACCAAAAAGCTTTCAAAATAAAGAAATAGTACCAACAATACTTCGGGTGATGACGTGAGGATGTTGCGCTCGCCTCTCCTCCCCAATGCTCGGCTGCCTCGCTGACCGCTGATTTGCGGCGTCTCTCCCTCTGCCTCCTGCTCCCACGCCCGCATAGGGGACCTGCGGACCTGAACAAGCGGTGCTGGTGCTTTTGCTTCTCCTCCTCCTACCCGGTGTCTCCTGAGCTCCTGTGTGAAATATTTTGGGGTGATATCCCGGCGCCTCTGGATGGTTTCTGCTGCTGCGTGCGGTGTGCTCGGAGGCTGTTCCTCTCTGGTCTTCCAGATCCTTCGTCCCTCCTGCAACTTGCGATCTACCTGATCTCCCTGAGTGTGTCCCCCTTGTTCTCTCCAGCCGGGCCTTTACACAGTGAACTGAAGACTGGTGAGATTGTTTCTGTATTTCTCCTCCCATTAACATTTACTAACTGAGGAACCAACTATTCCTCTAACCAGCTAACCGCCTCAACTTACACCCATACTCTATATGGGGTATTGTACCTATAGGAATTGAGGTAATCTGTCCAGAAAAAAATAAATAAAATCAAACTGTTTGTGGGGAGAGAGAGAGAGAGAGAGGTGGTTGGTGAGGAGAATATTATAGTGGAGAGAGACAAGCGGAAGGAAAAAAAGGAAAAAAAAAAAAAAAAAAAGGAAAACCAAGGCTGAAGGAGAGAAAGAGAAAAAAAAGATGAAAAAAAAAAAAAAAAAAAGGGAAATGGCACCGAAGTCCAGTAGGCGTTCTGTGGACCTTTCTGGTCAGAAACCGGCTATTAAACCCTCTGAAGGAGGGAAAATAGACCAGTTTTTGAGGTCCCCAAGGGTTAATAACAGAGGTGGGCAAAAGGATACCAGCTCTAAAAAAAAAAGAGAATCCCGAAGTGATGGAACTCGAATTTCAAAAAGCTCCTGAGTATCCCCAAGGGAATAGATGGAGAAGGTGTGACCAACCCCAACCCCTCGCCGTTAAATGAAATTCTTCTGGCAGTAAAACAGAACGGGGACCTTATACAGGCTATTACAACCCAGCTGGGCGCAATTCAAGTCGATTGAATTGATTAGAGATGATCTGTCTAAAATCTGTGATAGAGTCAATAAGGTGGAGAGCTCTATGGTTACTATACAGAATGAATACAAAGAAATAAACACTGAGATGTCCACGTTAAAGACAGATTTTAATCGCCTTAAAAAAAGGTGGTGGATCTGGAAGACAGAAAACGAAGGTACAATGTAAGAATCCTGGGAATCCCAGAGGGTGCGGAAGATAAGAACCCTACTCAATTCATACAGGTGATGATTCTTGAAAATTTTGGGAGGGAGCACTTTTCCCCTTGTTTCTAGTAGAAAGAGCCCATCGGGTCCCAGGTGGTAAATTAATTCCTGGGAGACAACCACGGACACTCCTCGCTAAAATGCTGGCTTCAAGAGACAGAGATATAGAACTAAGACGGGCGAGGGAATGTCCCCCTGTTTTATATGATGGAAATAGACTGGCCTTTTTCCCAGATTTTTCCAAAGATGTCCAAGAAAAGAGTCTCTTGTTTATTACTGTTAAAAAGAGACTAAGAGAAAGGCCTCATGCACACGACCGTTGTGTGCATCTGTGGTGAAAAAATACGGTCGTGTGCATGAGGCCAAAGGGATATTAAATACTCACTTGCCTTCCCAGCCAAACTCCGGATTATTTTCAATGATACGACTTTATTTTTTGATACTCCGGAGAAAGCTGCGGAGTGGCTTGAACGAAACAATATGTGATCTAACTGCTTAAGGTTTTGTCGGGATCATTAGCTGGCAGATTATGCTCTATATTGTTCCCTTTCTTTGGTTATCTAGCGGTGAGGTGTTGAGCGGAGAGGTGGGGGGGGATGGTCATAGGCGAGGGATCTGCTGATTTATGCGGTGGATTAATTGGATTGGCGGTTGGATGGGGGCTGTGATGTGTCTAGGGTGGGGAAGAGTTGTGTGTGTTTTTATTTTTATTTATTTTTTGATTAATTTTTATAATGTCAATCAGAATTCCTACCTGGAATGTCAGGGGCCTGCGGATAGAATAAAAAGACAAGCGTTTTTTTATTTGATGCGCTCACATCTCCCAGCTATTATATGTTTGATAGAAACACATCTTACGGGGGAGACCTCCAGGGTCGTCACCAGGGGCTGGGTTGCGCACACATACCATTCTCCCTTCTCTAGTCATTCTAGGGGAGTGACTGTCTTTATTCCTAGAACGATTGATTTTATGTGCGAGGCAGCCTCTGTTGACCACCAGGGGAGATTTGACTTCCTATATTGTAAGCTGGCAGGGAAGATTTGTATTCTGGCCTTTGTCTATATTCCACCTCCATTTTCTTTCTTAGTACTTAACTCTCTGCTAAAATTCATGGATAAATGGCCAGAATGTCCTACATTGATTATGGGAGACTTCAATTGTATCATCAATCCCGCGGACGACAGGGTCTCTAGTGGTGTCAAGGGGGACACCTCTGTTCAGGGGTCCCCCTTGGCACGTTTCTGTTTGGAGGCTGGGTTTGAGGATGTTTGGGGAAGTCTGGGACAGGGGAGAAGGGTCTTCTCATGCATTAGTAAATTAGGTAGATCTATGTCCAGAATAGACCATGCTTTGATTAATAAAAAATATCTGCAATATGTAAAACGAATGAGGTACGAGACTAGGTCACTCTCGGACCATCTGCCCCTACTCCTCGAACTCTGCCTGACCCAGGTTAACAAATAGGGAGGTCTCCATTTAGACTTAACCCCTATTGGTTATCACTCAGTAATAAACAATCATGAAATAATACAAAAGGAAATTAACCAATTTTGGGAGGCTAATTATACTTCAGCAAAAACCCAAGTAGTATGGGACACTTTTAAGGCCTATATGAGGGGAATAATGGTTAGTAATATTGCTAACCTAAGAAAGGAGTACGGGGAAAAGGAGGGAAACTTAAAAGACCAAGCTTCCTTAGCCACACAATCTTATTATATAAATAGGACAGATGAAAATAGGGAAACCATGCAGAAAACCACACAAGTATATTCCAACTTCCTGCTGGAGAAGGCCCATATTCTTTAAGGGACAAAAATACTTTACTGAATCGGGGCGTCCGGGGAAACTTCTATGCAGAGTGATCTCAAGTCAGGAACCCAAGAAAAATATAGACAATATCTGATTGGCTAATGGGAGGATAGTTGTTGGACAAAATTCTATAGAGAAAGTTTTCTTGGACCACTTTTCAGTAGAGATGTCGCAAACATAACATTTTCAGTTCGCGAACGGCGAACGCGAATTTCCTCAAATGTTCGCGAACCGCCATAGACTTCAATAGGCAGGCGAATTTTAAAACCCACAGGGACTCTTTCTAGCCACAATAGTGATGGAAAAGTTGTTTCAAGGGGACTAACACCTGGACTGTGGCATGCCGGAGGGGGATCCATGGCAAAACTCCCATGGAAAATTACATAGTTGACGCAGAGGTGGGTTTTAATCTATAAAGGGCATAAATCACCTAACAATCCTAAAATTTTTTGAACAATGTGGCTTAAAGCATCCAGTGTGTGTATACGATCAGGTATGATGTTGTATCGATCAGGTAGTGTAAGGCCTTTTTCACACGGCGAGTATTCCGCGCGGATGTGATGCGTGAGTTGAACGCATTGCACCCGCACTGAATACCAACCCATTAATTTCTATGGGGCTATTCACATGAGCGGTGATTTTCACGCATCACTTATGCGTTGCATGAAAATCGCAGCATGCTTCTCTTTGTGCGTTGCGGCGCGATAATCCACGCAACGCTGGCCCCATAGAAGTGAATGGGGTTGTGTGAAAATCGCCAGCATCTGCAAGCAAGTGCGTATGCGGTGCGATTTTCACGCACGGTTGCTAGGAGACGATCGGGATGGAGACCCGATTATTATTATTTTCCCTTATAACATGGTTATAAGGGGAAATAATAGCATTCTGAATACAGAATGCATAGTAAAATTGCGCTGAAAGGGATAAAAAAAAATACAAATAATTTAACTCACCTTAATCCACTTGCTCGCGTAGCCCGGCTTCTCTTCTGTCTTCATCTGAGCTTTGTGCAGTAACAAGGACCTTTGGTGACGTCACAGTCATCACATGATTAGAGTTGAGCGAACACCTGGATGTTCGGGTTCGAGAAGTTCGGCCGAACATCCCGGAAATGTTCGGGTTCGGGATCCGAACCCGATCCGAACTTCGTCCCGAACCCGAACCCCATTGAAGTCAATGGGGACCCGAACTTTTCGGCACTAAAAAGGCTGTAAAACAGCCCAGGAAAGAGCTAGAGGGCTGCAAAAGGCAGCAACATGTAGGTAAATCCCCTGCAAACAAATGTGGATAGGGAAATGAATTAAAATAAAAATTAAATAAATAAAAATTAACCAAAATCAATTGGAGAGAGGTTCCATAGCAGAGAATCTGGCTTCCCGTCACCCACCACTGGAACAGTCCATTCTCAGATATTTAGGCCCCGGCACCCAGGCAGAGGAGAGAGGTCCCGTAACAGAGAATCTGTCTTCATGTCAGCAGAGAATCAGTCTGCATGTCATAGCAGAGAATGAGGCTTCACGTCAGCCACCACTGCAACAGTCCATTGGCATATATTTAGGCCCAGCACCCAGGCAGAGGAGGGAGGTCCCGTAACAGAGAATCTGTCTTCATGTCAGCAGAGAATTAGTCTGCATGTCATAGCAGAGAATGAGGCTTCACGTCAGCCACCACTGCAACAGTCCATTGGCATATATTTAGGCCCAGCACCCAGGCAGAGGAGGGAGGTCCCGTAACAGAGAATCTGTCTTCATGTCAGCAGAGAATTAGTCTGCATGTCATAGCAGAGAATGAGGCTTCACGTCAGCCACCACTGCAACAGTCCATTGGCATATATTTAGGCCCAGCACCCAGGCAGAGGAGGGAGGTCCCGTAACAGAGAATCTGTCTTCATGTCAGCAGAGAATTAGTCTGCATGTCATAGCAGAGAATGAGGCTTCACGTCAGCCACCACTGCAACAGTCCATTGGCATATATTTAGGCCCAGCACCCAGGCAGAGGAGGGAGGTCCCGTAACAGAGAATCTGGCTTCATGTCAGCAGAGAATCAGTCTTCATATCATAGCAGAGAATCAGGCTTCACGTCACCCACCACTGTAAGAGTCAATTTTCATAAATTTAGGCCCAGAACCCAGGCAGAGGAGAAAGGTCCCGTAACAGACAATCTGGCTTCATGTCAGCAGAGAATCAGTCTTCATATCATAGCAGAGAATCAGGCTTCACGTCACCCACCACTGTAAGAGTCAATTTTCATAAATTTAGGCCCAGAACCCAGGCAGAGGAGAAAGGTCCCGTAACAGACAATCTGGCTTCATGTCAGCAGAGAATCAGTCTTCATATCATAGCAGAGAATCAGGCTTCACGTCACCCACCACTGTAAGAGTCAATTTTCATAAATTTAGGCCCAGAACCCAGGCAGAGGAGAAAGGTCCCGTAACAGACAATCTGGCTTCATGTCAGCAGAGAATCAGTCTTCATATCATAGCAGAGAATCAGGCTTCACGTCACCCACCACTGTAAGAGTCAATTTTCATAAATTTAGGCCCAGAACCCAGGCAGAGGAGAAAGGTCCCGTAACAGACAATCTGGCTTCATGTCAGCAGAGAATCAGTCTTCATATCATAGCAGAGAATCAGGCTTCACGTCACCCACCACTGTAAGAGTCAATTTTCATAAATTTAGGCCCAGAACCCAGGCAGAGGAGAAAGGTCCCGTAACAGACAATCTGGCTTCATGTCAGCAGAGAATCAGTCTTCATATCATAGCAGAGAATCAGGCTTCACGTCACCCACCACTGCAACAGTCCATTGGCATATATTTAGGCCTAGCACACAGGCAGAGCAGAGAGGTCCCGTAACAGACAATCTGGCTTCATGACAGCAGAGAATCAGTCTGCATGTCATAGCAGAGAATCAGGCTTCACGTCAGCCACCACTGCAATAGTCCATTGTCATAAATTTAGGCCCAGCACCCAGGCAGAGGAGAGAGGTCCCGTAACAGAGGATCTGGCTTCATGTCAGCAGAGAATCAGTCTGCATGTCATAGCAGAGAATCAGGCTTCACGTCAGCCACCACTGCAACAGTCCATTGTCATAAATTTAGGCCCAGCACCCAGGCAGAGGAGAGAGGTCCCGTAACAGACAATCTGGCTTCATGTCAGCAGAGAATTAGTCTGCATGTCATAGCAGAGAATCAGGCTTCATGTCAGCCACCACTGCAACAGTCCATTGGCATATATTTAGGCCTAGCACACAGGCAGAGGAGAGGTTCATTCAACTTTGGGTAGCATCGCAATATAATGGTAAAATGAAAATAAAAATAGGATTGAATGAGGAAGTGCCCTGGAGTCCAATAATATATGGTTATGGGGAGGTAGTTAATGTCTAATCTGGACAAGGGACGGACAGGTCCTGTGGGATCCATGCCTGGTTCATTTTTATGAACGTCAGCTTGTCCACATTGGCTGTAGACAGGCGGCTGCGTTTGTCTGTAATGACGCCCCCTGCCGTGCTGAATACACGTTCAGACAAAACGCTGGCTGCCGGGCAGGCCAGCACCTCCAAGGCATAAAAGGCTAGCTCTGGCCACGTGGACAATTTAGAGACCCAGAAGTTGAATGGGGCCGAACCATCAGTCAGTACGTGGAGGGGTGTGCACACGTACTGTTCCACCATGTTAGTGAAATGTTGCCTCCTGCTAACACGTTGCGTATCAGGTGGTGGTGCAGTTAGCTGTGGCGTGTTGACAAAAGTTTTCCACATCTCTGCCATGCTAACCCTGCCCTCAGAGGAGCTGGCCGTGACACAGCTGCCTTGGCGACCTCTTGCTCCTCCTCTGCCTTGGCCTTGGGCTTCCACTTGTTCCCCTGTGACATTTGGGAATGCTCTCAGTAGCGCGTCTACCAACGTGCGCTTGTACTCGCGCATCTTCCTATCACGCTCCAGTGCAGGAAGTAAGGTGGGCACATTGTCTTTGTAGCGTGGATCCAGCAGGGTGGCAACCCAGTAGTCCGCACAGGTTAAAATGTGGGCAACTCTGCTGTCGTTGCGCAGGCACTGCAGCATGTAGTCGCTCATGTGTGCCAGGCTGCCCAGGGGATAAGGACAAGCTGTCCTCTGTGGGAGGCGTATCGTCATCGTCCTGCCTTTCCCCCCAGCCACGCACCAGTGATGGACCCGAGCTGCGTTGGGTGCCACCCCGCTGTGACCATGCTTCATCCTCATCCTCCTCCACCTCCTCCTCATCCTCGTCCTCCTCGTCCTCCAGTAGTGGGCCCTGGCTGGCCACATTTGTACCTGGCCTCTGCTGTTGCCAAAAACCTCCCTCTGAGTCACTTCGAAGAGACTGGCCTGAAAGTGCTAAAAATGACCCCTCTTCCTCCTCCTCCTCCTCCTCCTCCTGGGCCACCTCCTCTTTCATCATCGCCCTAAGTGTTTTCTCAAGGAGACATAGAAGTGGTATTGTAACGCTGATAACGGTGTCATCGCCACTGGCCATGTTGGTGGAGTACTCGAAACAGCGCAACAGGGCACACAGGTCTCGCATGGAGGCCCAGTCATTGGTGGTGAAGTGGTGCTGTTCTGTAGTGCGACTGACCCGTGCGTGCTGCAGCTGAAACTCCACTATGGCCTGCTGCTGCTCGCACAGTCTGTCCAGCATGTGCAAGGTGGAGTTCCACCTGGTGGGCACGTCGCATATGAGGCGGTGAGCGGGAAGGCCGAAGTTACGCTGTAGCGCAGACAGGCGAGCAGCAGCAGGATGTGAACGCCGGAAGCGCGAACAGACGGCCCGCACTTTATGCAGCAGCTCTGACATGTCGGGGTAGTTGTGAATGAACTTCTGCACCACCAAATTCAGCACATGCGCCAAGCAAGGGATGTGCGTCAAATTGGCTAGTCCCAGAGCTGCAACGAGATTTCGCCCATTATCACACACCACCAGGCCGGGCTTGAGGCTCACCGGCAGCAACCACTCGTCGGTCTGTTGTTCAATACCCCGCCACAACTCCTGTGCGGTGTGGGGCCTGTCCCCCAAACATATGAGTTTCAGAATGGCCTGCTGACGTTTACCCCGGGCTGTGCTGAAGTTGGTGGTGAAGGTGTGTGGCTGACTGGATGAGCAGGTGGAAGAAGAGGAGGAGGAAGCCGAGAAGGAGGAGGTGGCAACAGGAGGCAAAGAATGTTGCCCTGCGATCCTTGGCGGCGGAAGGACGTGCGCCAAACAGCTCTCCGCCTGGGGCCCAGCTGCCACTACATTTACCCAGTGTGCAGTTAGGGAGATATAGCGTCCCTGGCCGTGCTTACTGGTCCACGTATCTGTGGTTAGGTGGACCTTGCTACAGATGGCGTTGCGCAGTGCACACTTGATTTTATCGGATACTTGGTTGTGCAGGGAAGGCACGGCTCTCTTGGAGAAGTAGTGCCGGCTGGGAACAACATACTGTGGGACAGCAAGCGACATGAGCTGTTTGAAGCTGTCTGTGTCCACCAGCCTAAATGACAGCATTTCATAGGCCAGTAGTTTAGAAATGCTGGCATTCAGGGCCAGGGATCGAGGGTGGCTAGGTGGGAATTTACGCTTTCTATCAAATGTTTGTGAGATGGAGAGCTGAACGCTGGCGTGTGACATGGTTGAGACGCTTGGTGACGGAGGTGGTGGTGGTGGTGTTGGTGGTACATCCCCTGTTTGCTGGGCGGCAGGTGCCAACGTTCCTCCAGAGGCGGAGGAAGAGGCCGAGGCGGCAGCAGCAGAATAGGCCGAGGCGGCAGCAGCAGAAGAGGTAGCAGGGGGAGCCTGAGTGACTTCCTTGGTTTTAAGGTGTTTACTCCACTGCAGTTCATGCTTTGCATGCAGGTGCCTGGTCATGCAGGTTGTGCTCAGGTTCAGAACGTTAATGCCTCGCTTCAGGCTCTGATGGCACAGCGTGCAAACCACTCGGGTCTTGTCGTCAGCACATTGTTTGAAGAAGTGCCATGCCAGGGAACTCCTTGAAGCTGCCTTTGGGGTGCTCGGTCCCAGATGGCGGCGGTCAGTAGCAGGCGGAGTCTCTTGGCGGCGGGTGTTCTGCTTTTGCCCACTGCTCCCTCTTTTGCTACGCTGTTGGCTCGGTCTCACCACTGCCTCTTCCTCCGAACTGTGAAAGTCAGTGGCACGACCTTCATTCCATGTGGGGTCTAGGACCTCATCGTCCCCTGCATCGTCTTCCACCCAGTCTTGATCCCTGACCTCCTGTTCAGTCTGCACACTGCAGAAAGACGCAGCAGTTGGCACCTGTGTTTCGTCATCATCAGAGACATGCTGAGGTGGTATTCCCATGTCCTCATCATCAGGAAACATAAGTGGTTGTGCGTCAGTGCATTCTATGTCTTTCACCGCTGGGGAAGGGCTAGGTGGATGCCCTTGGGAAACCCTGCCAGCGGAGTCTTCAAACAGCATAAGAGACTGCTGCATAACTTGAGGCTGAGACAGTTTCCCTGGTATGCATGGGGGTGATGTGACAGACTGATGGGGTTGGTTTTCAGGCGCCATCTGTGCGCTTTCTGCAGAAGACTGGGTGGGAGATAATGTGAACGTGCTGGATCCACTGTCGGCCACCCAATTGACTAATGCCTGTACCTGCTCAGGCCTTACCATCCTTAGAACGGCATTGGGCCCCACCATATATCGCTGTAAATTCTGGCGGCTACTGGGACCTGAGGTAGTTGGTACACTAGGACGTGTGGATGTGGCAGAACGGCCACGTCCTCTCCCAGCACCAGAGGGTCCACTAACACCACCACGACCATGTCCACGTCCGCGTCCCTTACTAGATGTTTTTCTCATTGTTATGGTTCACCACAACAACAAATATATTATTTGGCCCAATGTATTGTATTCAAATTCAGCGGGATATAAATTTGAGGCCTAGTATTTAGGCGCTGGGTGACCGGTATGGATTTAGTGACAGAATTAGACTTGGAAATGCACAGAAGCGTGTGTGTGAAGTTATTCTGAATGACCCTATGTGCACCTTCAATATTATATACCCTTTTAGGGATAGATTTCAAATAGCTCTGATATAGCAGAAACCACTAAATTATGAAATTGCTAAATTGGGAATTGTACTTCAACCCAGAACAAAAAATGTGCTTTGACGGACACTAAATATCTTGCCCAGCAACAACAGTACAGCGGTGGGTAACGAGAGATTTAGAGGGAATTAAATTTGAGGCCTAGTATTTAGGCGCTGGGTCACCGGTATGGATTTAGTGACAGAATTAGACTTGGAAATGCACAGAAGCGTGTGTGTGAAGTTATTCTGAATGACCCTATGTGCACCTTCAATATTATATACCCTTTTAGGGATAGATTTCAAATAGCTCTGATATAGCAGAAACCACTAAATTATGAAATTGCTAAATTGGGAATTGTACTTCAACCCAGAACAAAAAATGTGCTTTGACGGACACTAAATATCTTGCCCAGCAACAACAGTACAGCGGTGGGTAACGAGAGATTTAGAGGGATTTAAATTTGAGGCCTAGTATTTAGGCGCTGGGTCACCGGTATGGATTTAGTGACAGAATTAGACTTGGAAATGCACAGAAGCGTGTGTGTGAAGTTATTCTGAATGACCCTATGTGCACCTTCAATATTATATACCCTTTTAGGGATAGATTTCAAATAGCTCTGATATAGCAGAAACCACTAAATTATGAAATTGCTAAATTGGGAATTGTACTTCAACCCAGAACAAAAAATGTGCTTTGACGGACACTAAATATCTTGCCCAGCAACAACAGTACAGCGGTGGGTAACGAGAGATTTAGAGGGATTTAAATTTGAGGCCTAGTATTTAGGCGCTGGGTCACCGGTATGGATTTAGTGACAGAATTAGACTTGGAAATGCACAGTAAGCGGTGTGTGTGAAGTTATTCTGAATGACCCTATGTGCACCTTCAATATTATATACCCTTTTAGGGATAGATTTCAAATAGCTCTGATATAGCAGAAACCACTAAATTATGAAATTGCTAAATTGGGAATTGTACTTCAACCCAGAACAAAAAATGTGCTTTGACGGACACTAAATATCTTGCCCAGCAACAACAGTACAGCGGTGGGTAACGAGAGATTTAGAGGGATTTAAATTTGAGGCCTAGTATTTAGGCGCTGGGTCACCGGTATGGATTTAGTGACAGAATTAGACTTGGAAATACACAGTAGCGGGTGTGTGAAGTTATTCTGAATGACCCTATGTGCACCTTCAATATTATATACCCTTTTAGGGATAGATTTCAAATAGCTCTGATATAGCAGAAACCACTAAATTATGAAATTGCTAAATTGGGAATTGTACTTCAACCCAGAACAAAAAATGTGCTTTGACGGACACTAAATATCTTGCCCAGCAACAACAGTACAGCGGTGGGTAACGAGAGATTTAGAGGGATTTAAATTTGAGGCCTAGTATTTAGGCGCTGGGTCACCGGTATGGATTTAGTGACAGAATTAGACTTGGAAATACACAGTAGCGTGTGTGTGAAGTTATTCTGAATGACCCTATGTGCACCTTCAATATTATATACCCTTTTAGGGATAGATTTCAAATAGCTCTGATATAGCAGAAACCACTAAATTATGAAATTGCTAAATTGGGAATTGTACTTCAACCCAGAACAAAAATGTGCTTTGACGGACACTAAATATCTTGCCCAGCAACAACAGTACAGCGGTGGGTAACGAGAGATTTAGAGGGATTTAAATTTGAGGCCTAGTATTTAGGCGCTGGGTCACCGGTATGGATTTAGTGACAGAATTAGACTTGGAAATACACAGTAGCGGTGTGTGTGAAGTTATTCTGAATGACCCTATGTGCACCTTCAATATTATATACCCTTTTAGGGATAGATTTCAAATAGCTCTGATATAGCAGAAACCACTAAATTATGAAATTGCTAAATTGGGAATTGTACTTCAACCCAGAACAAAAAATGTGCTTTGACGGACACTAAATATCTTGCCCAGCAACAACAGTACAGCGGTGGGTAACGAGAGATTTAGAGGGATTTAAATTTGAGGCCTAGTATTTAGGCGCTGGGTCACCGGTATGGATTTAGTGACAGAATTAGACTTGGAAATACACAGTAGCGGGTGTGTGTGAAGTTATTCTGAATGACCCTATGTGCACCTTCAATATTATATACCCTTTTAGGGATAGATTTCAAATAGCTCTGATATAGCAGAAACCACTAAATTATGAAATTGCTAAATTGGGAATTGTACTTCAACCCAGAACAAAAAATGTGCTTTGACGGACACTAAATATCTTGCCCAGCAACAACAGTACAGCGGTGGGTAACGAGAGATTTAGAGGGATTTAAATTTGAGGCCTAGTATTTAGGCGCTGGGTGACAGGTATGGGTTTAGTGACAGAATTAGACTTGGAAATACACAGTAGCGGGTGTGTGTGAAGTTATTCTGAATGACCCTATGTGCACCTTCAATATTATATACCCTTTTTGGGATAGATTTCAAATAGCTCTGATATAGCAGGAACCACTAAATTATGAAATTGCTAAATTGGGAATTGTATTTCAACCCAGAACAAGAAATGTGCTTGAACGGACACTAAATAACTCGCCCAGCTACAGCACTAGGGACAGATTTAGCTGGATATAAATTTGAGGCCTAGTATTTAGGCGCTGGGTGACCGGTATGGATTTAGTGACAGAATTAGACTGGGATATGGCCAAAAAATAAACAGACTATTGCTGGTTAAATGCACTTGGTGTGACAGCTTCACCCTGATGTAGGCTTTAGCCAAAAAACAACCACACCATTGAGGGTTAAATGCACTTGGTGACAGGCGCAGCTTGCCCCTGATTTTGTATATGGCCAAAAAATGAACAGACTATTGCTGGTTAAATGCACTTGGTGTGACAGCTTCACCCTGATGTAGGCTTTAGCCAAAAAACAACCACACCATTGAGGGTTAAATGCACTTGGTGACAGGCGCAGCTTGCCCCTGATTTTGTATATGGCCAAAAAATGAACAGACTATTGCTGGTTAAATGCACTTGGTGTGACAGCTTCACCCTGATGTAGGCTTTAGCCAAAAAACAACCACACCATTGAGGGTTAAATGCACTTGGTGACAGGCGCAGCTTGCCCCTGATTTTGTATATGGCCAAAAAATGAACAGACTATTGCTGGTTAAATGCACTTGGTGTGACAGCTTCACCCTGATGTAGGCTTTAGCCAAAAAACAACCACACCATTGAGGGTTAAATGCACTTGGTCGCAGCTTGTGCTGGCGCACCACAAGACACAAAATGGCCGCCGATCACCCCAGAAAAATGAGACTGACAAACGGTCTGTGCAGCCTAAAAACAGTGAGCAATTGAGGATCAGCAGCTCAATGATCCACAGCTGCAGATCGATCAGTTAATCAAGTCCTTTGGAGGAGTTAATCTGCCTAATCTCGCCCTACTGTCGCAGCCGCAACCTCTCCCTACGCTAATCAGAGCAGAGTGACGGGCGGCGCTATGTGACTCCAGCTTAAATAGAGGCTGGGTCACATGGTGCTCTGGCCAATCACAGCCATGCCAATAGTAGGCATGGCTGTGATGGCCTCTTGGGGCAAGTAGTATGACGCTTGTTGATTGGCTGCTTTGCAGCCTTTCAAAAAGCGCCAAGAAAGCGTCACAAAAGCGCGAAGAAAGCGACGAACACCGAACCCGAACCCGGACTTTTACGAAAATGTCCGGGTTCGGGTCCGTGTCACGGACACCCCAAAATTCGGTACGAACCCGAACTATACAGTTCGAGTTCGCTCATCCCTACACATGATCCATCACCATGGTAAAAGATCATGTGATGGATCATTTGATGACTGTGACGTCACCACAGGTCCTGTTCATGTATTTAATGCTCACCCCAGGTCCTGTTCAGCAAAGTAGCCAGAAGGAGATGCCGGGCTACGCGAGCAAGTGGATTAAGGGGAGTTAAATTATTATTTATTTATTTTTAACCCCTCCAGTGCTAGTTTACTATGCATTCTGTATTCAGAATGCTATTATTTTCCCTTATAACCATGGAATAAGGGAAAATAATACAATCTACAGAACATCGATCCTAAGCCTGAACTTCTGTGAAGAAGTTCGGGTTTGGGTACCAAACACGCGCGATTTTTCTCACGCGAGTGCAAAACGCATTACAATGTTTTGCACGCATGCGGAAAAATCGCGGGTGTTCCCGCAACGCACCCGCACATTTTCCCGCAACACCCGTGTGAAAGAGGCCTAAGGGTTACGCCCGCTTCACAGACATTGAAAGACCAAACTCCCCTTTTAATGCACCGCAAACAACCGCAAACAGTCCATTTGCCCAACCGCAAACTTCCCATTTGCACAAGGTTGGATACCAAGCTAGCCATGTCCCGAAGATGTCATTGAAGGTTTCTTCCTCCACCCAGCCACGTACAACACCAAGGGTCCCCAAAAGGTGAATTGAATTGATTTTTCGAACGGGGAGATGGTTAAAAAAACGCTGGCTCCCTCCCCTTTGTTTTAATCCACGGTCATTGCGTCTGCGCCGTGCAATTTACTCTCACACCCGATATGAGTGGTATTTTCTGTAGTACTATTCTCATCAGTTTAATCCCTGTTACGTCCCCTATCGGTACGTGTATTAAATGGATTTTAGACAACCGCAAACAGTTGTCAAAAGTTGACAAACTCTTTGCAGAAATGTGATTTATCCGTGTGCGTCCTTCTTGTTGCTTCTGTACTCTGCCACACGGTATGAGTGGTGTGTTAACTAGTACTATTCCTATCAGTTTAATCCCTGTTACGTCCCCTATCCGGGGACGTGTGTCGAATTGATTAACCATTGTCGAATTAACGAACCATTGCCATTGCGACATCCTGAAATAATTTAGTTCTGAGCTCTGTACTTGCTTTGTACTGGAATTGATGGGGATTTTTTTAATTATCTGCATTATTTCTAATAAACTATTAAGAGACTTTATTATGATTTTTTTATTTTATGTATTAAAAACCCATACAACTTAAAAAAATAAAAAAAATAAAAAATAATGTTTTTTCTATGAAAAATTATCCAGCCGATCGCTTTTGGTCTGATCATAATGACGGCCTTATCTGGGGTGTGGCAACATTGCCAACACACTCATAGAGGTGATGATCGCTTCATTGTGATACACAATCCCCTTCACCACGACAAGGTAACGATCATGAAGGGGAATTGACACTTGTATGTGCCTTTTTTTTTGTTTTGTTTTGTTTTTGCAGCCACAGTGCAGCACCAGAGGACAGAAAAATTAGGCATGTACACATGCCTAAAAAACAATGGTATTGTTGCAGCCGCTGTTGTAGCAGCGGCCGGAAAAATTGATGTTTTCCAGGCAGAAAGGTGACTAAAACATTGCGGCTTGAACCCTAGTTGGTGGCGGAGAATTCACAAAATTCATCCGGTATGCAGACATTAAATACAGCAGCGTGGGGACCATTTTGAGGCCAAGGCATGTCATCAGGATTTTTGTTAGTCAAACGTATCCCCCACTGTCAGTCCCTTCGGGATCCATGCCTTATTCATCTTAATGAAGGTGAGGAAATCAACACTTTTTTGACCGAGGCGACTTCTCTTGTCAGTGACAATGCCTCCTGCTGCACTGAAGGTCCTTTCTGACAGGACACTTGAAGCGGGGCAGGCCAGAAGTTCTATCGCAAACTGGGATAGCTCAGGCCACAGGTAAAGCCTGCACACCCAGTAGTCAAGGGGTTCATCACTCCTCAGAGTGTCGATATCTGCAGTTAAGGCGAGGTAGTCTGCTACCTGTCGGTTTAGTCGTTCTCTGAGGCTGGATCCCGAAGGGCTGTGGCGATGTGTAGGACTGAAAAAGCTCTGCATGTCCTCCATCAACAACACATCTGTAAAGCGTCCTGTCCTTGCTGCCGTGGTCGTGGTAGGAGGAGGAATACTTTCACCTCTTCCCCAGTTAGATTCCCGTTGTGCTGTGACATCCCCCTTATAAGCTGTGTAAAGCATATTTTTTTGTTTGGTTTTTAACTGATGCATCCTTTCCGACTTTCGGTAATTTGGTAACATTTCCGCCACTTTCTGCTTATACCGGGGGTCTAGTAGCGTGGCCACTAGGGATGAGCGAACTCGAACTGTATAGTTCGGGTTCGTACCGAATTTTGGGGTGTCCGTGACACGGACCCGAACCCGGACATTTTCGTAAAAGTTCGGGTTCGGTGTTCGCCGCTTTCTTGGCGCTTTTGTGACGCTTTCTTGGCGCTTTTTGAAAGGCTGCAAAGCAGCCAATCAACAAGCGTCATACTACTTGCCCCAAGAGGCCATCACAGCCATGCCTACTATTGGCATGGCTGTGATTGGCCAGAGCACCATGTGACCCAGCCTCTATTTAAGCTGGAGTCACATAGCGCCGCCCGTCACTCTGCTATGATTAGCGTAGGGAGAGGTTGCGGCTGCGACAGTAGGGCGAGATTAGGCAGATTAACTCCTCCAAAGGACTTGATTATTGATCGATCTGCAGCTGTGGGTCATTGAGCTGCTGATACTCAATTGCTCACTGTTTTTAGGCTACCCAGACCGTTTGTCAGTCACTTTTTTCTGGGGTGATCGGCGGCCATTTTGTGTCTTGTGGTGCGCCAGCACAAGCTGCGACCAAGTGCATTTAACCCTCAATGGTGTGGTTGTTTTTTGGCTAAAGCCTACATCAGGGTGAAGCTGTCACACCAAGTGCATTTAACCAGCAATAGTCTGTTTATTTTTTGGCCATATACTACATCAGGGGCAAGCTGCGCCT
Organism: Bufo gargarizans; assembly: GCF_014858855.1. Classification (NCBI taxonomy): domain Eukaryota; kingdom Metazoa; phylum Chordata; class Amphibia; order Anura; family Bufonidae; genus Bufo; species Bufo gargarizans. The sequence goes on from NW_025334558.1 coordinate 355,303, forward strand.
GTCACCAAGTGCATTTAACCCTCAATGGTGTGGTTGTTTTTTGGCTAAAGCCTACATCAGGGTGAAGCTGTCACACCAAGTGCATTTAACCAGCAATAGTCTGTTTATTTTTTGGCCATATACTACATCAGGGGCAAGCTGCGCCTGTCACCAAGTGCATTTAACCCTCAATGGTGTGGTTGTTTTTTGGCTAAAGCCTACATCAGGGTGAAGCTGTCACACCAAGTGCATTTAACCAGCAATAGTCTGTTTATTTTTTGGCCATATACTACATCAGGGGCAAGCTGCGCCCGTCACCAAGTGCATTTAACCCTCAGTAGTGTGGTTGGTCAAGCTGTCACACCAAGTGCATTTAAGCAGCAATAGTCTGTTCATTTTTTGGCCATATACTACATCAGGGGCAAGCTGCGCCTGTCACCAAGTGCATTTAACCCTCAGTAGTGTGGTTGGTCAAGCTGTCACACCAAGTGCATTTAACCAGCAATAGTGTGGTTATTTTTTGGCCATATCCCAGTCTAATTCTGTCAGTAAATCTATACCTGTCACCCAGCGCCTAAATACTAGGCCTCAAATTTATATCCCGCTAAATCTGTCGTTACTGCTGTACTGTTCTGGCTGGGCAAGTTATTTAGTGTCCGTCAAAGCACATTTTTTGTTCTGGGTTGAAATACAATTCCCAATTTAGCAATTTTCTAATTTAGTGGTTTCTGCTGTATCAGAGCTATTTTAAATCTATCCCTAAAAGGGTATATAATATTCAAGGTGCACATAGGGTCATTCAGAATAACTTCACACACACGCTACTGTGCATTTCCAAGTCTAATTCCGTCAGTAAATCTATACCTGTCACCCAGCGCCTAAATACTAGGCCTCAAATTTATATCCCGCTAAATCTGTCGTTACTGCTGTACTGTTCTGGCTGGGCAAGTTATTTAGTGTCCGTCAAAGCACATTTTTTGTTCTGGGTTGAAATACAATTCCCAATTTAGCAATTTCCTAATTTAGTGGTTTCTGCTGTATCAGAGCTATTTGAAATCTATCCCTAAAAGGGTATATAATATTCAAGGTGCACATAGGGTCATTCAGAATAACTTCACACACACGCTACTGTGCATTTCCAAGTCTAATTCCATCAGTAAATCTATACCTGTCACCCAGCGCCTAAATACTAGGCCTCAAATTTATATCCTGCTAAATCTGTCGTTACGGCTGTACTGTTCTGGCTGGGCAAGATATTTAGTGTCCGTCAAAGCACAGTTTTTGTTCTGGGTTGAAATACAATTCCCAATTTAGCAATTTCCTAATTTAGTGGTTTCTGCTGTATCAGAGCTATTTGAAATCTATCCCTAAAAGGGTATATAATATTCAAGGTGCACATAGGGTCATTCAGAATAACTTCACACACACGCTACTGTGCATTTCAAAGTCTAATTCTGTCAGTAAATCTATACCTGTCACCCAGCGCCTAAATACTAGGCCTCAAATTTATATTCAGCTGAATTTGAATACAATACATTGGGCCAAATAATATATTTGTTGTTGTGGTGGACGATAACAATGAGGAAAACAACTAGTAAGGGACGCGGACGTGGACATGGTTGTGGTGGTGTTAGTGGACCCTCTGGTGCTGGGAGAGGACGTGGCCGTTCTGCCACATCCACACGTCCTAGTGTACCAACTACCTCAGGTCCCAGTAGCCTCCAGAATTTACAGCGATATATGGTGGGGCCCAATGCCGTTCTAAGGATGGTAAGGCCTGAGCAGGTACAGGCCGACAGTGGATCCAGCACGTTCACATTATCTCCCACCCAGTCTTCTGCAGAAAGCGCACAGATGGCGCCTGAAAACCAACCCCATCAGTCTGTCACATCACCCCCATGCATTTCAGGGAAACTGTCTGAGCCTCAAGTTATGCAGCAGTCTCTTATGCTGTTTGAAGACTCTGCTGGCAGGGTTTCCCAAGGGCATCCACCTAGCCCTTCCCCAGCGGTGGAAGACATAGACTGCACAACCACTTATGTTTCCTGATGATGAGGACATGGGAATACCACCTCAGCATGTCTCTGATGATGACGAAACACAGGTGCCAACTGCTGCGTCTTTCTGCAGTGTGCAGACTGAACAGGAGGTCAGGGATCAAGACTGGGTGGAAGACGATGCAGGGGACGATGAGGTCCTAGACCCCACATGGAATGAAGGTCGTGCCACTGACTTTCACAGTTCGGAGGAAGAGGCAGTGGTGAGACCGAGCCAACAGCGTAGCAAAAGAGGGAGCAGTGGGCAAAAGCAGAACACCCGCCGCCAAGAGACTCCGCCTGCTACTGACCGCCACCATCTTGGACCGAGCACCCCAAAGGCAGCTTCAAGGAGTTCCCTGGCATGGCACTTCTTCAAACAATGTGCTGACGACAAGACCCGAGTGGTTTGCACGCTGTGCCATCAGAGCCTTAAGCGAGGCATTAACGTTCTGAACCTTAGCACAACCTGCATGACCAGGCACCTGCATGCAAAGCATGAACTGCAGTGGAGTAAACACCTTAAAAACAAGGAAGTCGCTCAGGCTCCCCCTGCTACCTCTTCTGCTGCTGCCGCCTCGGCCTATTCTGCTGCTGCCGCCTCGGCCTCTTCCTCCGCCTCTGGAGGAACGTCGGCACCTGCCGCCCAGCAAACAGGGGATGTACCACCAACACCACCACCACCTCCGTCACCAAGCGTCTCAACCATGTCACACGGCAGCGTTCAGCTCTCCATCTCACAAACATTTGAGAGAAAGCGTAAATTCCCACCTAGCCACCCTCGATCCCTGGCCCTGAATGCCAGCATTTCCAAACTACTGGCCTATGAAATGATGTCATTTAGGCTGGTGGACACAGACAGCTTCAAACAGCTCATGTCGCTTGCTGTCCCACAGTATGTTGTTCCCAGCCGCCACTACTTCTCCAAGAGAGCCGTGCCTTCCCTGCACAACCAAGTATCCGATAAAATCAAGTGTGCACTGCGCAACGCCATCTGTAGCAAGGTCCTCCTAACCACAGATACGTGGACCAGTAAGCACGGCCAGGGACGCTATATCTCCCTAACTGCACACTGGGTAAATGTAGTGGCAGCTGGGCCCCAGGCGGAGAGCTGTTTGGCGCACGTCCATCCGCTGCCAAGGTTCGCAGGGCAACATTCTTTGCCTCCTGTTGCCACCTCCTCCTTCTCGGCTTCCTCCTCCTCTTCTTCCACCTGCTCATCCAGTCAGCCACACACCTTCACCACCAACTTCAGCACAGCCCGGGGTAAACGTCAGCAGGCCATTCTGAAACTCATATGTTTGGGGGACAGGCCCCACACCGCACAGGAGTTGTGGCGGGGTATAGAACAACAGACCGACGAGTGGTTACTGCCGGTGAGCCTCAAGCCCGGCCTGGTGGTGTGCGATAATGGGCGAAATCTCGTTGCAGCTCTGGGACTAGCCGGTTTGACGCAGATCCCTTGCCTGGCGCATGTGCTGAATTTGGTGGTGCAGAAGTTCATTCACAACTACCCCGACATGTCAGAGCTGCTGCATAAAGTGCGGGCCGTCTGTTCGCGCTTCCGGCGTTCACATCCTGCTGCTGCTCGCCTGTCTGCGCTACAGCGTAACTTCGGCCTTCCCGCTCACCGCCTCATATGCGACGTGCCCACCAGGTGGAACTCCACCTTGCACATGCTGGACAGACTGTGCGAGCAGCAGCAGGCCATAGTGGAGTTTCAGCTGCAGCACGCACGGGTCAGTCGCACTGCGAAACAAACAGTTTCGAGTACTCCACCAACATGGCCAGTGGCGATGATGCCGTAATCAGCGTTACAATACCACTTTTATGTCTCCTTGAGAAAACACTTAGGGCGATGATGGAAGAGGAGGTGGCCCAGGAGGAGGAGGAGGAAGAGGGGTCATTTTTAGCACTTTCAGGCCAGTCTCTTCGAAGTGACTCAGAGGGAGGTTTTTTGCAACAGCAGAGGCCAGGTACAAATGTGGCCAGCCAGGGCCCACTACTGGAGCACGAGGAGGACGAGGATGAGGTGGAGGAGGATGAGGATGAAGCATGGTCACAGCGGGGTGGCACCCAACGCAGCTCAGGCCCATCACTGGTGCGTGGCTGGGGGGAAAGGCAGGACGATGACGATACGCCTCCCACAGAGGACAGCTTGTCCTTACCCCTGGGCAGCCTGGCACACATGAGCGACTACATGCTGCAGTGCCTGCGCAACGACAGCAGAGTTGCCCACATTTTAACGTGTGCGGACTACTGGGTTGCCACCCTGCTGGATCCACGCTACAAAGACAATGTGCCCACCTTACTTCCTGCACTGGAGCGTGATAGGAAGATGCGCGAGTACAAGCGCACGTTTGTAGACGCGCTACTTAGAGCATTCCCAAATGTCACAGGGGAACAAGTGGAAGCCCAAGGCCAAGGCAGAGGAGGAGCAAGAGGTCGCCAAGGCAGCTGTGTCACGGCCAGCTCCTCTGAGGGCAGGGTTAGCATGGCAGAGATGTGGAAAAGTTTTGTCAACACGCCACAGCTAACTGCACCACCACCTGATACGCAACGTGTTAGCAGGAGGCAACATTTCACTAACATGGTGGAACAGTACGTGTGCACACCCCTCCATGTACTGACTGATGGTTCGGCCCCATTCAACTTCTGGGTCTCTAAATTGTCCACGTGGCCAGAGCTAGCCTTTTATGCTTTGGAGGTGCTGGCCTGCCCGGCGGCCAGCGTTTTGTCTGAACGTGTATTCAGCACGGCAGGGGGCGTCATTACAGACAAACGCAGCCGCCTGTCTACAGCCAATGTGGACAAGCTGACGTTCATAAAAATGAACCAGGCATGGATCACACAGGACCTGTCCGTCCCTTGTCCAGATTAGACATTAACTACCTCCCCTTAACCATATATTATTGTACTCCAGGGCACTTCCTCATTCAATCCTATTTTTATTTTCATTTTACCATTATATTGCGAGGCTAACCAAAGTTGAATGAACCTCTCCTCTGTCTGGGTGCCAGGGCCTAAATATATGCCAATGGACTGTTCCAATGTTGGGTGACGTGAAGCCTGATTCTCTGCTATGACATGCAGACTAATTCTCTGCTGACATGAAGCCAGATCCTCTGTTACGGGACCTCTCTCCTCTGCCTGGGTGCTGGGCCTAAATATCTGACAATGGACTGTTGCAGTGGTGGCTGACGTGAAGCCTGATTTTCTGCTATGACATGCAGACTAATTCTCTGCTGACATGAAGCCAGATCCTCTGTTACGGGACCTCTCTCCTCTGCCTGGGTGCTGGGCCTAAATATCTGACAATGGACTGTTGCAATGGTGGCTGACGTGAAGCCTGATTTTCTGCTATGACATGCAGACTAATTCTCTGCTGACATGAAGCCAGATCCTCTGTTACGGGACCTCTCTCCTCTGCCTGGGTGCTGGGCCTAAATTTATGAAAATGGACTGTTGCAGTGGTGGCTGACGTGAAGCCTGATTCTCTGCTATGATATGAAGACTGATTCTCTGCTGACTTGAAGCCAGATTGTCTGTTACGGGACCTCTCTCCTATGCCTGGGTGCTGGGCCTAAATATCTGACAATGGACTGTTGCATTGGTGGCTGACGTGAAGCCTGATTCTCTGCTATGATATGAAGACTGATTCTCTGCTGACATGAAGCCAGATTGTCTGTTACGGGACCTCTCTCCTCTGCCTGGGTGCTGGGCCTAAATATCTGACAATGGACTGTTGCATTGGTGGCTGACGTGAAGCCTGATTCTCTGCTATGATATGAAGACTGATTCTCTGCTGACATGAAGTCAGATTGTCTGTTACGGGACCTCTCTCCTCTGCCTGGGTGCTGGGCCTAAATATCTGACAATGGACTGTTGCATTGGTGGCTGACGTGAAGCCTGATTCTCTGCTATGATATGAAGACTGATTCTCTGCTGACATGAAGCCAGATTGTCTGTTACGGGACCTCTCTCCTCTGCCTGGGTGCTGGGCCTAAATATCTGACAATGGACTGTTGCATTGGTGGCTGACGTGAAGCCTGATTCTCTGCTATGATATGAAGACTGATTCTCTGCTGACATGAAGCCAGATTGTCTGTTACGGGACCTCTCTCCTCTGCCTGGGTGCTGGGCCTAAATTTATGAAAATGGACTGTTGCAGTGGTGGGTGACGTGAAGCCTGATTCTCTGCTATGATATGAAGACTGATTTTATGCTGACATGAAGCCAGATTGTCTGTTACGGGACCTCTCTCCTCTGCCTGGGTGCTGGGCCTAAATATCTGACAATGGACTGTTGCATTGGTGGCTGACGTGAAGCCTGATTCTCTGCTATGACATGAAGACTGATTCTCTGCTGACATGAAGTCAGATTGTCTGTTACGGGACCTCTCTCCTCTGCCTGGGTGCTGGGCCTAAATTTATGAAAATGGACTGTTGCAGTGGTGGGTGACGTGAAGCCTGATTCTCTGCTATGATATGAAGACTGATTCTCTGCTGACATGAAGCCAGATCCTCTGTTATGGGACCTCTCTCCTCTGCCTGGGTGCCTGGGCCTAAATTTATGAAAATGGACTGTTGCAGTGGTGGGTGACGTGAAGCCTGATTCTCTGCTATGACATGAAGACTGATTCTCTGCTGACATGAAGCCAGATTCTCTGTTACGGGACCTCTCTCCTCTGCCTGGGTGCTGGGCCTAAATATCTGACAATGGACTGTTGCATTGGTGACTGACGTAAAGCCTGATTCTCTGCTATGACATGAAGACTGATTCTCTGCTGACATGAAGCCAGATTCTCTGTTACGGGACCTCTCTCCTCTGCCTGGGTGCCGGGGCCTAAATATCTGAGAATGGACTGTTCCAGTGGTGGGTGACGTGAAGCCAGATTCTCTGCTATGGGACCTCTCTCCAATTGATTTTGGTTAATTTTTATTTATTACATTTTTATTTTTATTCATTTCCCTATCCAGATTTGTTTGCAGGGGATTTACCTACATGTTGCTGCCTTTTGCAGCCCTCTAGCCCTTTCCTGGGCTGTTTTATAGCCTTTTTAGTGCCGAAAAGTTCGGGTCCCCATTGACTTCAATGGGGTTCGGGTTCGGATCGGGTTCGGATCCCGAACCCGAACATTTTCGGGAAGTTCGGCCGAACTTCTCGAACCCGAACATCCAGGTGTCCGCTCAACTCTAGTGGCCACCCAGTACAGGTCGTTCTCCTTCATCCTTTTTATACAAGGGTCCCTCAACAGACATGACAGCATGAAAGACCCTATTTGCACAAGGTTGGATGCCGAGCTACTCATTTCCTGTTCCTCGTCCTCACTGATGTCATTGATGGTCTGTTCTTCACCCCAGCCACGTACAACACCACGGGTCCCAGATAGGTGACAACAACGAGCACCCTGGGATGCCTGCTGTGGTTGGTCTTCCACCTCCTCAAAGCCACATTCCTCCTCTGACTCCTCTTCCTCATACTCCTCTTCCAGCGTTGCCGCAGGTCTGGCAAGCGATGATGACAAGGCTGTTTCTGGTAGTGATGGTGACTACAACTCTTCCTCTTTACGCTCATCTACAGCCTGATCCAGCACTCTTCGCAGGGCACTCTCCAGGAAGAAAACAAATGGGATGAGGTCGCTGATGGTGCCTTTGGTGCGACTAACTAGGTTTGTTACCTCCTGAAAAGGACGCATGAGCCTACAGGCATTGCGCATGAGCGTCCAGTAACGTGGCAAAAAAAATTCCCAGCTTCGCAGAGGCTGTCCTAGCACCCTGGTCATACAAATACTAGTTTATGGATTTTTCTTGTTGGAGCAGGCGGTCAAACATTAGGAGTGTTGAATTCCAACGTGTGGGGCTGTCTCAAATCAAGCGCCTCGCTGGCATGTTGTTTCGCCGCTGGATATCTGAAAAGTGCGCCATGGCCGTGTATGAACGCCTGAAATGGCCACACACCTTCCTGGCCTGCTTGAGGACGTCCTGTAAGCCTGGGTACTTAGACACAAAGCGTTGTACGATGAGATTCAACACATGTGCCATGCACAGCACATGTGACAACTTGCCCAAATTCAATGCCGCCAACAAATTGCTTCCATTGTCACACATCACTTTGCCAATCTCCAGTTGGTGCGGGGTCAGCCACTGATCCACCTGTGCGTTCAGGGCGGACAGGAGTGCTGGTCCGGTGTGGCTCTCTGCTTTCAGGCAAGTCAACCGCAAGACAGCGTGACACTGTCGTATCCGGGATGTGGAATAGCCCCTGGGGAGCTGAGGGGATTCAGTTGATATGCAGCCAGACGCCGCAGCAGAAGAGGACTCAGCCGAGGAGGTTATCGAAGAGGATTGAGTAGGAGGAGTAGAGGAGGTGGCAGTAGGCCTGCCTGCAAGTCGTGGCGGTGTCACCAACTCCGCTGCAGAGCCACGCATTCCATGCTTGTCAGCCGTCAGCAGGTTGATCCAATGCGCAGTGTAGGTATCAGTGGTCAGATGGACCCTTGCCCCAACACTGTATGCCAGAGATCCCATGACTTCCTTTTCAATAACTGAGTAGAGGTTTGGGATTGCCTTTTTTGAAAACAAAATTTGTCCGGGTACCTTCCACTGTAGTGTCCCAATACCGACAAATTTTTTGAAGGCCTCAGACTCCACCAGCTTGTATGGTAAAAGCTGATGGGCTAAGAGTTCCATCAAGCCAGCTGTCAGATGCCGGGCAAGGGGGTGACTCTGTGACATTGGCTTCTTACGCTCAAACATTTCCTTGACAGACACCAGACTGTGGGCAGATGAGATGGAACTGCTGAAGGTGGGAGGCGGAGTAGCGGATGGTTGAGAGGGGGCAAGGAGGACAGCAGTGGTTGACGTGGCTGAAGATGGTTGACCAGGGGGAGGATGGTGGCTTTGAGTTTGTGTGCTGCTTGTACTCATGTGTTGATCCCATTGGCGTTTGTGATGTGAGATCATGTGCCTTCGCAAAGCAGTTGTACCGAGGTGGGTGTTGGACTTCCCACCAGTCAGTTTCTTTTGGCACAGGTTGCAAATGGCATTGCTGTTATCAGAGGCAGACACACAAAAAAAATGCCACACTGCTGAGCTTTGCAATGACTGCATTCTGGTGGAGGCAACAGCATGCGTTGATTGGCGTGCTGTCTGGCAGACCCCGGGTGCCGATACATGCTGTCTGACGGTTCCACTAGCTCCTTGCGACGACCTCCCCCTGCTTCCAACTCGTCTCCTCCTTCTCTCTGTTTCTCCTTCTGAACTTTCCCCCTTTTCTTCTTCTCTTCGAGCAGGCACCCATGTGGCATCCACGGACACATCGTCATCATCAACCACTTCACTTGTATCTGGCACCTCAGCAAAGGAAGCAGCAGCGGGTACAACATCATCATCATAATCATCATCACACTGTACGTCCATGTGTGTAATCCTGCCTGACTGAGACATATCCCTGTTATCTACATCCTCTGGCAATAATGGTTGCACATCACTAATTTCATCCAACTGATGTGTAAATCACTCCTCTGACGGATCAAGTGAAGCGGCTGTGGTGGCTGTAGTGGTGGTGGTGGCGGCGGGCAGGAGAGTGGTAACTTGAGAGCAGGTGACCGAAGCAGAGCTGGAGGAGGATGGTGCGTCAAGGTTCTTAGCAGAAGCTGTTGAAGATTGGGTGTCCTGTGTAAGCCAGTCAACTATTTTCTCTGAATTTTTTTAGTTTCAGGGTACGTGGCCTCTGAACACTAGGCGTTATTCCAGGGCCAGTGGAAATCACAGCACCACGACCACAACTGCCCCTGCGGGGTGGCCTGCCTCTGCCTGTCATTTTTTTTTTTAGATAAGTGGTACTATGCGTGCAAGGAACTGTGCCACCCTATATAAGTGGTGGACAGTGGGCACAGTACAGTCTTTGTGGGCCTGACACACACTGGCTTGCAACTGCGATTATATCACAGAGAAAAAATAAATTGACTTTAGTTTTATCTGCAAGGTATTGTGACACCCTGTAACGGTATGAGTGGAGGCCTGGCCAGTGGACACAGTACAGTCTGTGGGCCAGACACTCACTGGCTTGCAACTGCGATTATATTTATTACAGAGAAAAAATTAATTGACTTTAGTTTTATCTGCAAGGTATTGTGACACCCCGTATGAATGGTGTGCACACAGTACAGTCTGTGGGCCTGCAGCCTCTCACACACGGGCAGGCAACTGCAATATATATATATATATATATATATATATATATACACACACTGCTCAAAAAAATAAAGGGAACACTTAAACAGCACAATGTAACTCCAAGTCAATCACACTTCTGTGAAATCAAACTGTCTACTTAGGAAGCAACACTGAGTGACAATCACTTTTACATGCTGTTGTGCAAATGGGATAGACAACAGGTGTAAATTATAGGCAATTAGCAAGACACCCCCAATAAAGGAGTGGTTCTGCAGGTGGTGACCACAGACCACTTCTCAGTTCCTAGGCTTCCTGGCTGATGTTTTGGTCACTTTTGAATGCTGGTGGTGCTTTCACTCTTGTGGTAGCATGAGACGGAGTCTACAACCCACACAAGTGGCTCAGGTAGTGAAGCTTATCCAGGATGGCATATTAATGCGAGCTGTGGCAAGAAGGTTTGCTGTGTCTGTCAGCGTAGTGTCCAGAGCATGGAGGCGCTACCAGGAGACAGGCCAGTACATCAGGAGACGTGGAGGAGGCCGTAGGAGGGTAAAAACCCAGCAACAGAACCGCTACCTCTGCCTTTGTGCAAGGAGGAACAGGAGGAGCACTGCCAGAGCCCTGCAAAATGACCTCCAGCAGGCCACAAATGTGCGTATGTCTGCTCAAACGGTCAGAAACAGACTCCATGAGGGTAATATGAGGGCCCGACGTCCACAGGTGGGGGTTGTGCTTACCGTGCAGGACGTTTGGCATTTGCCAGAGAACACCAAGATTGGCAAATTCGCCACTGGCGCCCAGTGCTCTTCACAGATGAAAGCAGGTTCACACTGAGCACATGTGACAGACGTGACAGAGTCTGGAGACGCCGTGGAGAACGTTCTGCTGCCTGCCTGTTCGGGACATCACTACTTTTCAGAACTTTATAGAGCTGATTGTAGGATTACGGATGAAATGATGGATGTCTATCTTGATGGTATTATTTTCCCTACTATTACCTCGGCTCAAATGAGGGTACTTGAGGCTGATCTCTCAATCCAGGAGCTTGAAGGGGCAATTAAACTTTGCTCGGGTAACTCCACCCCCGGCTCAGATGGACTCCCATATGAATTTTATAGTAAATATAAGGAGGTTATTTTTCCCAAATTGTTGGGGGTCTATGCTGAGTCGGTGGAGGAGGGGACCCTGCCGGGTTCAATGTCGGAAGCTGTGATAATATTAATTCCCAAAAAAGGTAAGGACCCCACAGAACTGGGATCCTACAGACCTATTTCATTGTTGAACGCAGACTCTCTGGGGTCATCTCCTTCATTGTCCACCTGGACCAGAACGGTTTTATCCCAAAAAAGGGCACTCGCCAAAATCTTTATCGGCTTTTTGCAAATATACAGGCCCCTGGGGGGTATGCTCCAAACATTTACATCTGATAATGCTGGTGGTGGCAACCAAGGAAAGGAGACAAGGGGAACACACACCAGTTCGAACAAACGCAGGGTAACACTGTCCAAGGCATGGGACACTTTTATGGCACCCCGCCAGCAACCTCACCCTGAAGAGCGGCATAGTGGCTCACGGAGGGACAAGTTTTGGAAGATGGTGAAAGAATACATAGCAGATCCTGTCAGCGTCCTGAATGATCCCTCGGTGCCAACTACTGGATGTCCAAGCTGGACACGTGGACCGAACTTGCGCTCTATGCCTTGGAGGTGCTGGCCTGCCCTGCCGCCAGCGTATTGTCTGAGCGTGTATTTAGTGCTGCTGGTGGCATTATAACAGATAAGTGTATCCGCTTGTCCATTGGCAATGCTGACAGGTTGACTCAGATAAAAATCAACAAGGCCTGGATTGCCCCTGATTTCTCTACTCCACCAGAGGAACGCTAAACACAATTTAAATGTATGCTTTACAATGGACTGAATCCACATGATTCAGATGCACCCTTTTCACCTCCAAAAAAGGGTATATGTTTGAATCTTGTTTTCTCCTCCTCCTCCTCCTCCTCCTCCTCCTCCTCCTGTTCCATACAGTATATATGCCCTCAGTACAATGTTTTATGGGGTTCGCTCACCTTCAGGCCCTCACCTCCAATGTTTCATACGGTCTGCTCACCTGTAGGCCCTCACTACAATGTTTTTTATGGGGTTTGCTCACCTTCAGGCCCTCACCTCCAATGTTTCATACTGTCTGCTCACCTGTAGGCCCTCACTAAAATGTTTTAAGGCGTTCGCTCACCTTCAGGCCTTCACCTTCATGCGCATGAATATCGCGATGTATTCGGACCGAACACCCGAACACTTTGGTGCTCGCTCATCACTATTTCTGAAGCATTTGGCTGAATATGAGCAGATAATATTGCCAAAAACTAGTGTTGAGCAAAACCGAACTGTAAAGTTCAGGTTCGTACCGAACTTTAGGATTTTTGGATCCCGGACCCGAACCCGAACTTTTCAGTAAAAGTTTGTGTTTGAGTTCAGTGTTTGGCGAGTTATTGGCGCTTTTTGAAAGGCCACAGAGCAGCCAATCAACAAGCGTTTAACTCATGTGCCCTTAGAAGCCACCACAGCCATGCCTACTAATGGCATGGCTGTGATTGGCCAGTGCAGCATGTGACCCAGCCTCTATATAAGCTGGAGTCATGTAGCGCTGCACGTCACTCTGCTCTTACTAGTGTAGGGATAGGATGCTGCTGTTGTGAGGGAGAGAATAGGAAAAAATCTGTTATCCGAAGTGCTTGTTAACTCAGCGATCTACAGCGATTTTGTTTTGTGGGTGCAGTGCACCATTTTTTTTACCCTGCCCTGATCCCAATGACACAGAAAAATACCTTTTATCCGTCTGTTAGTTAGGTGGGCGTTGTCGGCCATTTTGTGCAAGTTTCAGTGCACTAGCACAGCATATGTGCATTTGTGACAGTCAAATACAAGCTTTAAATACTGCAGTTATATTCTGGGTTAAAAAAAAAACACCCATTTTGAGCAAGACCCTACATCTGGGTACTTTGCTGCATTTATCACAGTCAAATACAACTAGTCAATACTGCAGTTACATTGTTGGTTGACAAATTAAAAAAATTTGTGACCGTGAAGTAATTGTATAAAATTTGCTGTTGTGTAACCTCAAGAAATTTTTCCTCTTTATGACACTGGAACTGCCTTACTCTCAGTGAACTTAATTGTTGACTATTGGAGTTTACAATGTTGCCTGACATAAAGCATCTGTTAGTTTGGTGGGTGAACGCAAAGAATGAGAAGAGAGTCAAATAAGGGACGTGGCGCCGGTCGTGGTGCTGCTGGTGGAGCTCCTGTTGCAGGGAGAGGAGGTGGTCAATCTGTGCCACAAGTGAAACACCTTCCTCAGGTGTGAGTAGGCGACAGAACCTTCAGCGTTATTTGGTAGGGCCGAATGCGGCTCTACAAATGGTGAGGCCAGAACAAGTACAGTTGATAGTAGATTGGGTTGCTGACAGGGCCTCCAGTTCCTTCACATTGTCTCCCACCCAGTCTCCTGCTGAAAGATCAGAGTTGGCACCTGCAGCCGATGTCAATCAGTCTTTCACCTCACCCGCTTGCAAATCAGCCAAGCAGTTTGAGCCCCAAGTCATGCAGCAGTCTCTTCTGCTAGCAGGGTTTCCCAGGGCCATCCACATAGCCCTGCCTCAGAAGGGGAAGATATATAGTGCACCGATGCCCAGCCACTTATGTTTCAGGATGGACCACCGCAGCACGACTCCGATGATGACGAAACACAGGTGCCAACTGCTGTGGCTTTCGAAAGCAGAAGAGGGAGCAGGGTGCAAAAGCGGAGCGGCCATCCCCTAGACAGTACGCCTGCTACTGCACACCGCACCAAGGGACCCAGCACACCAAAGCCAGCTCCAAGGAGTTCACTGGCGTGGCAGTTCTTCAGATAATGTGCTGACAAAAAGACACGAGTGGTTTGCAAATTCAGATAATCAGAGCCTGAAGCGAGGCATAAACGTTCTAAACCTGAGCACAACCTGCATGACTAGGCATGCAAAGTACGAGCTGCAGTGGAGTAGACACCTCAAAAACATAGAAAGGTTTCTGGCTCCTCCTGCCCCTCTTCTGCTGCAGTCTCGTCCTCTCCCCCCACCCCCCCTCCTGGAGCGACCGTGGCACCTGCCACCCCGCAAACAGAGGATCTGCCAGCAACGCCACCTCCTGGGTCACAAAGCATCTCCACAATGTCCCATGGAAGTGTTCAGCTGTCTATCTCCCAAACATTGGAGCAAAAGAGGAAGTACCCTCCTACCCACCTGCGATCCCTGGCCCTGAATACCAGCATTTCAAAATTCCTGGCCTTTGAAATGCTGTCATTCCGTCTGGTGGAGACGAAGAGTTATAAAAGCCCTATGGAGGTGGCTGTCCCACTGTACGTCGTGGCCAGCCGCCACAACTTTTCCAGGCGAGCCATTCCTTCCCTGCACAACTAAGTGGGGGACAAAATCAGGTGTGCACTGCGCAACGCCATCTGTGGCAAGGTCCATCTAACTACAGATACGTGGACCAGTATGGACAGTCAGGGATGTTAAATCTCCTTAACAGCACACTGGGTAAATGGCGGCTGGGCCTGAGGCGGATAGCAGTTTGGTGCATGTTCTTCCACCACCGAGGATTGCAGGGCGCTTCTCCTTGCCTCCTGTTGCTTCCTCCTCCTACTCCGCTTCCTCATCCTCTACCGCCTCCTCATCCGGTTAGCGTAACCCCTTCACCACCAACTTCAGCACAGCCAGGGGTAAACGACAGCAGGCAGTTTTAAAACGTATCTGTTTGGGGGACAAACCCCACACCGCGCAGGAGCTGTGGACAGGCATGAAACAACAGACCAATGAGTGGTTGGTGCCAGTGACCCTCAAGCCCGGCCTGGTGGTGTGCGATAATGGGCGAAATCTCGTAGCACCTCTGGGCCTAGCCGGTTCGACGCACCTACCTTTCCTGGCGCATGTGCTGAATTTGGTGGTGCAGAGGTTCCTTAAAAATTACCCTGATATGTCAGAGCTGCTGCATAAAGTGCGGGCCGTCTGTGCGCGCTTTCTGTGTTCTCACCCTGCTGCTGCTCGCCTGTCAGTGCTGCAGCGTAACTTCGGCCTTCCCGCTCACTGCCTCATATGTGACGTGCCCACAAGGTGGAACTCCACCTTGCACATGCTGGCCAGACTGTGCGAGCAGCAGCAGGCCATAGTGGAGTTTCAGCTGCAGCACGCACGGGTCAGTCGCTCTGTGGAACAGCACCACTTCACCTCCAATGAGTGAGCCTCCATGCGAGACCTGTGTGCCTTGTTGCGCTGTTTCGAGTACTCCACCAACATGGCCAGTGCCGATAACGCCTTTCTCATCGTTACTATCCCACTTCTATGCCTCTTTGAAAAAAACCTTCGGGCGATGATGGAAGAGGATGTGGCACAGGAGGAGGAGGAAGAGGGATCATTTCCAAGGGTTTTAGGCCAGTCATTCAAAAGTGGCTCAGAGGGTGGGTTCCTGCACCCACAAATGCCAGCTACACAATTGTCCAGCCAGGGCACAGTTCTGGAGGATGACAAAAGTGGAGGAGGAGGAAATGGAGGAGGAGGAACCATGTTCACAGCAGGGTGGCACCCAAACCAGCTCATGGCCATCACTGGTGCATGGATGGGGGGATACAGAGGACACAGACGATATACCTCCCACAGAGGACAGCTTGTCCTTGCCTCTGGGCAGCCTGGCACACATGAGCGATTACATGCTGCAGTGTCTCTGCAGCGACCACCGATTTGGCCACATTCTAACTTGTGCTGATTACTGGGTGGCCACGCTGCTGGATCTTTGTTAGGGCAACGTACGGTCCATAATTCCAGCACTGGAGCATGATCGTAAGATGCACGAGTAGAAGCGCACGCTGGTAGATGCGCTGCTGGTGGCATTCCTACCTGACAGCGGGGCCACAGTGGAAGCACACGGCGAAGGCAGAGGAAAAGGAAGAGGTCGCCAACGCAGCTGGGGCACCATAGCACCTCAAAAGGCAGGGTTAGCATAGCCAAAATGTGGAAAAGCTTTGTCAGCACATCACAACAACCAGCACCACCAGCTGATATGGAATGTCTTAGCAGGAGGCAGCATTTCACCAACATGGTGGAGCAGTATGTGTGCACACGCCTACACGTACTGAATGATGGGTCTGCCCCCTTCAACTTCTGGGTCTCCAAATTGGGCACATGGCCTGAGCTTGCCCTTTACGCCTTGGAGTTGCTGGCCTGCCCTGCAGCCAGTGTATTGTCTGAACGTGTGTTTAGCACGGCAGGAGGCGTTATCACAGACAAGCGCAGCCGCCTGTCCACAGCCAATGTGGACAAGCTCACGTTCATTAAAATGAACCAGGCATGGATCCCACAGGAATTGTCCGTACCTTGTGCAGAATATTCCACTTACACCGCTACGTCCACCGCCTCCTCAACCTCCTACTCCAAATGGACCTCCACCTCATAGATCAAGATTATTATTTTCAATTTTTATGTATGTTTTTTATTTTAAAGGGACACTGACAGGGCCAAAAAGAATATTTAGGTATATATATGACAGTACAGGTTTTATAAAGTGTATTAGAATCATCTAAGTATCCGCCCTGTCCACCTTATAACTACAGTTTCTTCTCAACTTGCGCCCAACCAGCCTCGCCACAACTGCCGTTTGAAGCGCTGCCCAGCTCGTCAATATTCACTGAGCTGGGCGGCTACTAGTTTCCCCGACGCAAGATCCGGCGCATGCCCAGTACAATCCTATGGGCATTGTCCTCCGGCTCATCTTTAGCGCATGCGCCCGGCACCCGTGCTCTGAAGCGCTGCTATGAACTGTGCCCGGCGCATGCGCATAAAGCAGAGGCTGCATCGGCCTCTGAGTATCAGACTGTGCACATGGGCGATGCGATCCCGGCCAGTGAGGGTGCCGGGCGCATGCGCTGAAGATGAGCCGGAGGACGATGCCCATAGGATTGTACTGGGCATGCGCCGGATCTTGCATCGCGGAAACTAGTAGCCGCCCAGCGAAGTGAATATTGATGAGCTGGGCGGCGCTTTAAACGGCAGTTGGGGCAAGGCTGGCTGGGCGCAAGTTGAGCAGAAACGCCGCCCCTTGGGCAGATTGAACACGGTTCAAGCAGGTTATAAAACTTCATTTTACTGTAGTTATAAGGTGGACAGGGGGGATACTTAGATGATTCTAATACACTTTATAAGACCTGTACTGTCATATATATATACCTAAATATGCTTTTTGGCCCTGTCAGTGTCCCTTTAAGTAATTTCATTAATTTATCTGATACATTGTTGGGTTACATATCCCAAATTTTTGGCTGTGATATACCCCTGCTCTACCTAGTAGACAGGGAATTACATTTCACTAATTTGTCTGTTACATTGTCGGGTGAAATTCACCAATTTTTGGCTGTCATATACCCCTGCTCTACATAGTGGAAAGGGGAAAAAAATTCACTAATTTGTCTGTTACATTGTTGGGTGAAAAGAAAAAGGAAAAAGTCTGGTACCGTATTAGCCAATAGAAAACTAGTTGAGGGCTCTCATTAAGATAAACAAAATAAGAGTATTGCAGGTTTGATATCTTTTAATGGCTAACAAAAATAGAAGTAATGATGTTACATAGCGAGCTTTTGAGACATCACCAGTCCCTTCATAAGGCGTACTGCAAGAATATATGAAGAAACAGCAATATATATACAATAAGAACAGAGACATGGGGGAATGAATGGACATTTGAAAAATAACAGAACAACATATCAAAGATCTTGAGAATAAGTCCTTAATTATCTTACAGATAAGGGGTGTGAAAGTTTTATGGTCTCTAAATTGATGTTCTCTCAGAGACCATGTGCCCCGACTATGTTTATAGAAGACTCTTTAGATCTTGTAGTTTCATAAATCCCGGGGACAAATTCAGTCCAGTATTCAAAGTGTCAAGCAGTGTTATAAATTTGTATTCCCAAATTCTTCTAGCTCTTTGGGATTTGAAGTTACCTTTTAATATGAGAACTTTCATATGTTCTTCATTGTGTCCTGGGCTACAGAAATACTTAGCCACAGGAAAGTGGAGCTTCTTCTCTTTAATTGTGTGGTGGTGGGACCTCAACCTTGCATTGAGTTTCTGTCCTGTTTCTCCAACGTAGAGAGGCCTCCAACAGGACATTTAGTGCAGAGAAACAACATTAGATGTAGAACATGTAAATGTCCCAGGGATCTTATAGTCCTGCTGTGTTGGGGATCCAGATCTTATCTGTTGTCATTATATGGGAACAGGTTTTGCATATTCTTATATTACAGGGATGGATTCCTTTATCTGTGGTACATGGACTTGAACTTGATCTGATCAGAATATTTCTTAGATTTGGAGGTTGTCGGTAAGCTAGTAAGGGGGGATCCTTACCTAGGACATGATGTAATCTTTTGGCAGTTTTCCTCAGTACCTCTACTTAGGGGTTGTAGATCACAACCAGAGGTACGCACTGGTTCTGTTTCTTTTTATTGTATTGGAGAAGTTGATTTCTGGGGATCTTGGTGGCTCTTGTGATCTGATCTTCAATTGAAGCAGGATGATAGTCCTGGTGTAAAAATGTCCTTTTCAGTTATTGTAAATGCTCATCCCTGACTGATGGGCTGGAACAGATTCGGTTATATCTGATGGCTTGACTATAGATGGACTTTTTAATATGTTTGGGGTGGAAGCTGTCCCATTTGAGGTATGTAGGCCGATCAATAGGTTTTCGATACAGGGATGTCTGTATTGAGCCATCTTGAAGTTTTATGGTGATGCAACTTTTAGACTTGATACCTGAGAATCACAGGTTCGGAGTATTCTACATGCTTCCCAAAATACACACAGCAGGGAATCCAGAAAGACCGATCATTTCATGTGTGGGAACACTCACTGAAAAATCTCAGGTTGGATAGAGGGCATCCTCAAACCATTAGTGAGGAACACAACAGGTTATCTACAGGACACCACTGACTTATTGAACAAACTGTCAACCATAGGTCCCCTCCCTAAAGACACAATCTTAGCAACCATGGATGTGGAATCAATGTATTTGAATATCCCGAATAATGATGGATTAACTGCTTGCCGAGTATACTTAGAGGTGAATGGGATCGTCTCAGAATCTGTACTACAACTGACCAAATTCATCCTCACCCAAAACTATTTCTCTTTTGACTAGGAAACATAGAAACATAGAATGTGTCGGCAGATGAGAACCATTTGGCCCATCTAGTCTGCCCAATATACTGAATACTATGAATAGCCCTTGGCCCTATCTTATATGATGGATGGCCTTATGCCTATCCCATGCATGCTTACACTCCTTCACTGTATTTGCAGCTACCACTTCTGCAGGAAGGCTATTCCATGCATCCACTACTCTCTCAGTAAAGTAATACTTCCTGATATTACTTTTAAACCTTTGCCCCTCTAATTTAAAACGATGTCCTCTTGTAGCAGTTTTTCTTCTTTTAAACATTCTCTCCTCTTTTACCTTGTTGATTCCCTTTATGTATTTAGCAGTTTCTATCATATCCCCTCTGTCTCGTCTTCCTTCCAAGCTATACATGTTAAGGTCCTTTAATCTTTCCTGGTAAGTTTTATCCTGCAATCCATGTACTAGTTTAGTAGCTCTTCTCTGAACTCTCTCCAAAGTATCAATATCCTTCTGGAGATATGGTCTCCAGTACTGAGCACAATACCCCAAATAAGGTCTCACTAGTGCTCTGTACAGCGGCATGAGCGCCTCCCTCTTTCTACTGGTAATGCCTCTCCCTATACACCCCAGCATTCTGCTAGTGGTTCCTGCTGCTCTATGACATTGTCTGCCTACCTTTAAGTATTCTGAAATAATGACCCCTAAATCCCTTTCCTCAGATACTGAGGTTAGGACTGTATCATTGATTTTATATTCTGCTCTTGGGTTTTTATGACACAGGTGCATTATCTTGCACTTATCAACATAAAATTTTAGTTACATAGTAACATAGTACATAAGGCCGAAAAAAGACATTTGTCCATCCAGTTCGGCCTGTAAACCTGCAAGTTGATCCAGAGGAAGGCAAAAAAAATAAAACTGTGAAGCCAATTTTCCCCACTTTAGGGGGATAAAAAATTCCTTCCCGACTCCAATCAGGCAATCAGAATAACTCCCTGGATCAACGACCCCTCTCTAGTGGCTATAGCCTGTAATATTATTACACTCCAGAAATACATCCAGGCCCCTCTTGAATTCCTTTATTGTACTCACCATCACCACCTCCTCAGGCAGAGAGTTCCATAGTCTCACTGCTCTTACCGTAAAGAATCCTCTTCTATGTTTGTGTACAAACCTTCTTTCCTCCAGACGCAGAGGATGTCCCCTCGTCACAGTCACAGTCCTGGGGATAAATAGATGATGGGAGAGATCTCTGTACTGACCCCTAAAATATATGTATACATATTAATTAGATTTCCCCTCAGTCGTCTTTTTTCTAAAGTGAATAACCCTATTTTTGATAATCTTTCAGGGTACTGTAGTTGCCCCATTCCAGTTATTACTTTAGTTGCTCTCCTCTGGACCCTCTCCAGCTCTGCTATGTCTGCCTTGTTTACAGGAGCCCAGAACTGTACACAGTACTCCATGTGTGGTCTGACTAGCGATTTGTAAAGTGGTAGGACTATGTTCTCATCACGGGCATCTATGCCCCTTCTGATGCAACCCATTATCTTATTGGCCTTGGCAGCAGCTGCCTGACACTGGTTTTTGCAGCTTAGTTTGATGTTTATTAAAATTCCTAGATCCTTTTCCATGTCAGTGTTACCGAGTGTTTTATCATTTAGTATGTGCGGGTGACTTGCATTATTCCTTCCCATGTTCATAACTTTACATTTGTCAGTGTTAAACCTCATCTGCCACTTATCTGCCCAAGCCTCCAGTCTATCCAGATCCCTCTGTAGTAGTATACTGTCCTCTTCAGTGTAAATTACTTTACACAGTTTAGTGTAATCTGCGAAAATTGATACTTTACTATTCAAGCCTTCTACAAGATCATTAATAAATATATTGAAAAGAATAGGGCCCAATACTGACCCCTGAGGTACCCCACTAGTGACAGTGACCCAATCTGAGTATGTACCACTAATAACCACCCTCTGTTTTCTATCATTGAGCCAGTTACTTACCCACTTACAGACGTTTTCTCCCAGTCCGAGCATTCTCATTTTATATACTAACCTTTTATGTGGTACAGTGTCAAATGCTTTGGAGAAGTCCAGATATACGACATCCATTGATTCGCCGCTGTCAAGTCTAGAACTTACCTCCTCATAGAAACTGATTAAATTAGTTTGGCATGACCGATCCCTCACAAAGCCATGCTCATATGGCGTTTTTTGCTTATTTCCGTTGATTTGCTCTAAGATAGCATTTCTCAGAAAACCTTCAAACAGTTTACCCACAACAGATGTTAAACTTACCGGCCTATAGTTTCCAGGCTTTGTTTTTGGACCCTTTTTAAATATTGGCACCACATTTGCCATGCGCCAATCCTGTGGGACATTCCTTGTCAGTATAGAGTCCGCAAATATCAGAAATAACTGTCTGGCTATGACATTACTTAATTCCTTTAGGATACAGGGGTGTATGCCATCCGGTCCTGGCGATTTGTCTATTTTACTCTTTTTAAGTCGCTGATGTACTTCTTCCTGGGTCAGGCAGGACACTTTTAATGGGGAATTTATTTTTACATTCAGAATGTCATCTGACAATTTATTTTCCTCAGTGAATACATTGGAGAAAAAAATATTTAACAGCTTTGCTTTCTCCTCATCGCTCTCTGCGACTCCCCCCTCATTACTCTTTAAAGGGCCGACACCTTCAGATTTATACTTTTTAACATTTATATAATTGAAGAACATTTTAGGGTTAGTTTTACTCTCTTTGGCAATTAATCTCTCGGTCTCTAGTTTG
Source organism: Bufo gargarizans (assembly GCF_014858855.1). Classification (NCBI taxonomy): domain Eukaryota; kingdom Metazoa; phylum Chordata; class Amphibia; order Anura; family Bufonidae; genus Bufo; species Bufo gargarizans. The sequence goes on from NW_025334558.1 coordinate 377,489, forward strand.
GCCGCTTTTATTTGTTTTTTACATGTTCTATTTTTTTCCTTATAGTTTTAAGAACCTCTTCCTCTGTAATGATAGAACTTCTTCCTCTGTAATGACACATGCATCAAAAGATTCATTTGTCTTCCTTCCTAACTGAGGTCCTTTTCCTCAGAACAGAAGTATTCATTGAGGCAGTCAGCTAGTTCTTTATCTTCTTACATATACCTTCCTTCTTTTGTTTTTAATTTGTTAATTCCTTGTTTTAGTTTCCTTTTTTCATTTATTTATCTGAAGAATGTCTTATCGCCTTTTTTCACTGACTGAGCTCATTTCTCTTCTGCCTGTGCTTTACAAGCTCTTAGAACTTGTTTGACCTCTCTCTGCCTAATCTTATAAATTTGCCTGTCATCCTCAGTTTTTTATTTTTTATAATGCACTATTTACAGTGCACTGGGACCGCCATGGGCAGTAAAATGGCGCCGCAATATGCAAATCTCTTCATGGCAAAACTGGGAAATGACTTTTTGGTATCCTGCCCCAAAAAACCCTTGGCCTACTTCCGTTTCATTGACAACATCCTAATGATCTGGACCAACTCTGAACATGAACTAATAAAATTTCATGAACAATTCAACAAATTTCATCCCACCATAAATCTGACCCTCAACTATTCACACACAGAAGTCAGTTTTCTGGACACAACCATAAAACTTCAAGACGGCTCAATACAGACATCCCTGTATCGAAAACCTATTGATCGGCCTACATACCTCAAATGGCACAGCTTCTACCCCAAACATACAATATCTGAAAGACATTTTTACACCAGGGCTATCATCCTGCTTCAATTGAAGATCAAATCACAAGAGCCACCAAGATACCCAGAAGTCAACTTCTCCAATACAATGAAAAGAAACAGAACCAGCACGTACCTCTGGTTGTGACCTACTAGAGCAGGGATGTCAAACTCGTGGCACTACAGCTGTTGCAAAACTACTACTCCCATCATGCCTGGGCATACTGCAGCTATCAGGGAATGCTGGGAGTTGTAGTTTTGCAACATCTGGAGGGCCATGAGTTTGACATCCATGTACTAGAGGTACTGAGGAAAAAAACTGCCAAAATATTACATCATGTCCTAGGTAAGGATGAACGACTATTCCCAGATCCCCTTTCTAGATTACCGACAACCTCCAAATCTAAGGAATATTCTGATCAGATCAAGTTCAAGGCCATGTACCACAGATAAAGGAATCTATTCCTGTAATACAAGAAAATGCAAAACCTGTTCCCATATAATGACAACAGATAAGATCTGAATCCCCAACACACAGCAGGACTATAAGATTCCTGGGACATTCACATGTTCTACATCTAATTTTGTTTATCTGATTCTCTGCACTAAATGTCCTGTTGGAGGCCTCTATGTTGAAAAAAACAGGACAGAAACTCAATGCAAGGATGAGGTCCCACCACCACACAATTAAAGAGAAGAAGCTGCACTTTCCTGTGGCTAAGCATTTCTGCAGCCCAGGACACAATGAAGAACACATGAAAGTTCTCATATTAAAAGGTAACTTCAAATCCCAAAGAGCTAGAAGAATTTGTGAATCAAAATTTATAACACTGCTTGATACTTTGAATACTGCACTGAATTTTTCCCCGGGATTTATGACACACTACAAGATCTAAAAAGTCTTCTATAGACATAGTCGGGGCACCAGGTCTCTGAGATAACATCAATTTAGAGACCATAAAACTTTCACACCACTTATGTGTAAGATAATTAAGGACTTATTCTCAAGATCTTTGATATGTTGTTCTGTTATTTTTCAAATGTCCATTCATTCCTCCATGTCTCTGTTCTTATTGTATATATATTGCTGTTTCTTCAAATATTCTTGCAGTACGCCTTATGTAGGGACTGGTGATGTCTCGAAAGCTCGCTATGTAACATCATTACTTCTATTTTTTGTTAGCCATTAAAAAGGTATCAAACCTGCAATACTCTTATTTTGTTTCTCTTAATGAGAGCCCTCAACCATTGTTGGATGACAGATGCTCATCTTTTGCGCTAGAAAGTACATTTGCGGCCTACACTGCATTTTGGACAGTACGAATGGTGAGACCAGAACAAGTACAAACTATAGTAGATTGGGGGGCTGACGGTGCCTACAGTTCCTTTGCATTGTCTCCCACCCAGTTCCCTGCTGAAAGAACAGAGTTGGCAACTACAGCCCATGGCCATCTGTGTTTCAACTCACCCCCTTGCAAATCAGGCAAGCAGTCTGATCCCCAAGTCATGCAGCGGTCTGTTATGCTTTTTGATGACTCTGCTGGCAGGGTTTCCGTGGGCCATCCACATAGCCCTGCACCAGAAGTGGAAGAGACTGAGTGCACTGATGCCCAACCACTTATGTTTCAGGATGAGGACATGGGAAGACCACCGCAGCACGTCTCTGATGATGACAAAACACAGGTGCCAACTGCTGCGGCTTTCTGCAGTCTGCAGACTAACAAGGAGGGCAGGGGTAAAGAGTGGGTGGAAGATGATGTGGAGGATGATGAGGTACTAGACCCCACATGGAATCAAGGTCATGCGAGTGACCTGTCTAGTTTGGAGGAAGAGGCGGTGGTCACACAGAGGCACCAGCACAGCAAAAGAAGGAGCAGGGTGCAAAAGCGTCTGTTACATTCTTGGGTTACATTTTACCATTTTTGACGTGAATAAACCCCTGCTCTGCATAGGTGACAAGGACCTAAATTTAAAAAAATCGTCTGTTACATTGTCAGGTGACATTTTACCAATTTTGCCTTATACAAACCCCTGCTCTGCATAGGTGACAGAGACCTCATTTTTGTAAAAATCGTCTGTTTAATTGGTGGGTGACATGAACCCAGTTTTGCTGTGAATAAACCCTTGATCTGCATAGTTGACAGGGACCGAAATTAAAAAAAATCATCTGTTCCATTGGTGGGTGACATTAACCCATTTTTGTTGATGAGCAAACCCCTGCTTTGCATATGTGACAGGGATGTTAATTTCAAAAATTCGTCTTTAAAGGGCTTCTGTCACCCCACTAAAGTCATTATTTTTTTTTGGGCTAGTTACATTCCTTATAGCACGATATATGAGAATATAATGTTGTCACTTACTTTCATTCAGCCGTTTCTTAAGAAAACGAAGTTTTATAATATGCAAATCAGGTCTCTACCAGCAAGTAGGGCGTCTACTTGCTGGTAGCCGCTGAAAAAAACCGCCCCCTCGTCGTGTTGATTGACAGTGCCAGCCGCGATCTCCTCCTCCGGCCGGCCCTGTCAGTATTTAAAAAATCGCGCGCCTCTGTTCATTCGGCGCAGGCGCTCTGAGTTGAGGAGGCTCGTCTCCTCAGAACTCCCTCAGTGCGCCTGCGCTGATGACATCACCGAAAGAGAAGACGTCATCGGCGCAGGCGCACTGAGGAAGTTCTGAGGAGACGAGCCTCTTCATCTCAGAGCGCCTGCGGCGAATGAACAGAGGCGCGCAATTTTTGAAATACTGACAGGGCTGGCCGGAGGAGGAGATCGCGGCTGGCCCTGTCAATCAACACGACGAGGGGGCGTTTTTTTGCGGCGGCTACCAGCAAGTAGACGCCCTACTTGCTGGTAGAGACCTGATTTGCATATTATAAAACTTTGTTTTCTTAAGAAACGGCCGAATTAAAGTAAGTGACAACATTATATTCTCATATATCGCGCTATAAGGAATGTAACTAGCCAAAAAAAAATAAAAGACTTTAGTGGGGTGACAGAAGCCCTTTAATTGTGACGCGTGCCCCTTCCTTTCATTCGATCCTTCCGCTTTAATAACTTGTCCCACATTTCCGCTCAATCACATTTCAGCCACTGATCTCCCTTGGATGTGGTATCCCTTTCTCACGCTCCCTCTCCGGCTTGTAATTCTGATTCCCCACTACCGGTGATCACCATGGTAGGCGCAGAAAAGAACATCGTAAGTTTATAGAGAAGATATCCAATTGGGTCGTGGATGTCACAGGGACTTGCGACATGGTGGAGCAGTATGTGTACACACACCTACACGTACTGACTGATGGGTCTGCCCCCTTCAACTTCTGGGTCTCTAAATTGGGCACATGGCCTGAGCTTTCCCTTGGAGGTGCTGGCCTGCCCTGCAGCCAGTGTATTGTCTGAACGTTTGTTTAGCACGGCTGGAGGGGGTTATCACAGGTTATATTTCCAAATGTTTTGAGGTGTACCCTAATTTAAAAAATAAAAATAGAAAATTTAAACCAAAAACCAGTGTTGGCTACCTCCTCCTCCTCCTCCACCGCCGCTTCCACCTACACCGCCACATCCACCACCTTCTCTACCTCCTACTCCATATTAACCTCTTCCTCCTAGATCAAGATTATTATTTTTAATTTTTTACAAATTTTATGTTATTTTAGGTCATTTCCTTATCCACATTTGCTTGCAGCACACTTGCCATGCTCTTAACCACATTGCAATGCCATTTGCAACCCTCTGGTCCTTTCAATAACTTTTTTAAGGGCATTTTAGTGCTCAAAAGTTCGGGTCCCCATTGACTTCAATGGAGTTTGGGTTCGGGGTCACAAGTTTGGGTCAAGTTCAAGTGAACCAGTTCCATTGGCAGCCATACATGCCCACGCCATGACAATTCCACCACCATGCTTCCCTGATGAGGTGGTATGCTTAGGATCATGAGCAGTTCCTTTCCTTATCCATACTCTTCTCTTCCCATCACTCTGGTACAAGTTGATCATGGTCTTATCTGTCCATAGGATGTTGTTCCAGAACTGTGAAGGCTTTTTTAGATGTCTGGGAATGACTGGTGACGTTGTGCTATCGTATCCTAAGGGAATTAAGTAATGTCATAGCCAGACCCTTATTTATGATATTTGCAGATTCTATATTGACAGGGAATGTCCCACAGGATTGGCGCATGGCAAATGTGGTGCCAATATTCAAAAAGGGTCCAAAAACAGAGCCTGGAAACTATAGGCCGGTAAGTTTAACATCTGTTGTGGGTAAACTGTTTGAAGGTTTTCTGAGAGATGCTATGTTAGAGCATCTTAACGGAAATAAGCAAATAACGCCATATCAGCATGGCTTCGTGAGGGATCGGTCACGTCAAACTAATTTAATCAGTTTCTATGAGGAGGTAAGTTCTAGACTTGACAACGGCGAATCAATGGATGTCGTGTATCTGGACTTCTCCAAAGCATTTGACACTGTACCACATAAAAGGTTAGTATATAAAATGAGAATGCTCGGACTGGGAGAAAACGTCTGTATGTGGGTAAGTAACTGGCTCAATGATAGAAAACAGAGGGTGGTTATTAATGGTACACACTCAGATTGGGTCACTGTCACTAGTGGAGTACCTCAGGGGTCAGTATTGGGCCCTATTCTCTTCAATATATTTATTAATGATCTTGTAGAAGGCTTGCACAGTAAAATATCAATTTTTGCAGATGACACTAAACTGTGTAAAGTAATTACCACTGATGAGGACAGTATACTACTACAGAGGGATCTGGATAGACTGGAGGATTGGGCAGATAAGTGGCAGGTGAGGTTTAACACTAATAAATGTAAAGTTATGCACATGGGAAGGAATAATGCAAGTCACCCGTACTTATTAAATGGTAAAACACTCAGTAACACTGAGATGGAAAAAGATCTAGGAGTTTTAATAAACAGCAAACTAAGCTGCAAAAAACAGTGTCAGGCAGCTGCTGCCAAAGCCAATAAGATAATGGGTTGCATCAAAAGGGGCATAGATGCCCGTGATGAGAACATAGTCCTACCACTTTACAAATCATTAGTCAGACCACACATGGAGTACTGTGTACAGTTCTGGGCTCCTGTAAACAAGGCAGACATAGCAGAGCTGGAGAGGGTCCAGAGGAGGGCAACTAAAGTAATAACTGGAATGGGGCAACTACAGTACCCTGAAAGATTATCAAAATTAGGTTTATTCACTTTAGAAAAAAGACGACTGAGAGGAGATCTAATTAATATGTATAAATATATCAGGGGTCAGTACAGAGATCTATCCCATCATCTATTTATCCCCAGGACTGTGACTGTGACGAGGGGACATCCTCTGCGCCTGGAGGAAAGAAGGTTTGTACACAAACATAGAAGAGGATTCTTTACGGTAAGAGCAGTGAGACTATGGAGCTCTCTGCCTGAGGAGGTGGTGATGGTGAGTACAATAAAGGCATTCAAGAGGGGCCTGGATGTATTTCTGGAGTGTAATAATATTACAGGCTATAGCTACTAGAGAGGGGTCGTTGATCCAGGGAGTTATTCTCATTGCCTGATTGGAGTCGGGAAGGAATTTTTATTCCCCTAAAGTGAGGAAAATTGGCTTCTACCTCACAGGGTTTTTTTGCCTTCCTCTGGATCAACTTGCAGGATGACAGGCCGAACTGGATGGACAAATGTCTTTTTTCGGCCTTATGTACTACTTATGTACTACTATGTTACACAGATGGCTGTGATACACTTACAATATACTTTCTAACATAGAAAGTATATTATAGTGCATTTGTATGCTTCCAGAAAATACTGATTGAGGGCTGAGATCTATCAGCTTCCGCAAAATAGTGATTGAGGTTTTTCATATACCTGCGACCACAAAATTACCGTATTTTTTGCCCTATAAGACGCACTCCCCCCCTCCGCCCACTTTATTAATGAAGCAGGCGGAGCTTGCGCCCTGAGGAAGTGTGTGACCGGCCAGCCTGCCTGCAAGTACGGGCGTTCAATAGTGAGTACTAAGTTATACTGATGGCCTACAGTTAACATATCAATTGCCTACAGTTTACATCTGAATACTGGTGTGTGCGGGGCTGGTGTATTAGAGTACAGTGACTGCACCGGCCCAGTGTATTACGGTTACTATTTACTGTACACAGGGACAGTGTTATGGGGGATATCTGTGGATGACACATATATAGAATAAGATGCTATATATGTATCATCCAAAGATGTCCCCATAACAGTGCCATCCACAGATCCCCCATAACAGTGTGTCCTCCCCAGATCCATAACAGTGTGTCATCCACAGATCCCCTATAATAGTGTCATCCACACACCACCATTAGTTCAAAACCCACCTAAAGCACACCTTTTGGTTCAAAATATTTTTTTCTTATTTTCCTCCTCAAAAACCTAGGTGCGTCTTATGGGCAGGTGCGTCTTATAGAGCGAAAACAACGGGTACTGTTTGAGGGTAATATACCTGCTTCTACTAACAACTGATTGAGACCTGCCATATATCAGCTTCCACAAAATAGTGGGTTTTGATATACCTAAAGTTTGAAACCACAAAGACCCAATCTGGGTTTAGGTGTTTTAACTACAGAATTCAGAGAAGCCAAACTTGGCTCTAAATCAATCTTGACCCAGATTTACTATACTTGGTAAAATATAACTTTTATTCCACACTGTAAAACGGGCTGTGAGCCTCAGAAAACGTTTTTAAAGCAACTGTTTGCTGCATCAGCTGAATACATTTGACTGCTGAATCAGTGGGGGAGATGTGCACTCTCTCCCCCACACTACAATATTAATGACCAGTAGAGTGTCAGACTTAAGTATAGTCATTGCCCACTTAAGTGAGGTTACTGTGGCTGACCACCTCAAAAGGCAGACAGCGCACTTATCACCCCACTAATGTAACAACCTTGCTTGACCAGCATTTAAATGCTCATTTGCTGAGACACTGTAACAAGGTGTGGGCGCTGACTACCTGACCGGTCATCTATGAACTGATGACCAAGATTGTATAGTTAACTGACCTCTAATGTCAGTGGTGGTAAAGGTGACGAGGATGACGTGTCAATGGACGTCACATGGGTGCCCAAAAGAGAGGAAAAGGAGGGGAGTTCAGAGGGAGAGACGGAGCAGCAGATAGGGAGGAAAAGGAGGAGAAGCAGGCAGAACTCGCAGTGCACAGGAGGCAAAAAGCAGACTGCAAATGTATCTGGAGCTAGCCATCCAACATGAACGGTCACATCTGGCACTCCCAGGATGCCAGCACATGGCTCCACAGTGTGGGTATTTTTTAACGTGTCAGCTGCTGACAATAGCGTTGCCATCTGCAGCCTGTGCTGTCAATGCATAAGTCGCAGTAAGCCCAACACTTACCTAGGGACGACAGCCTTAAGAAGACACCTGGCCTTCCATCACCGAGCCCAGTGGAAGCAACGCCGTCAGATCCCACAAAACCACATTCCCGGCGCAAAACGTCCTGCCTCTTCTCCTTCTCCTCCCATTTGTCATCCACTCTACCTTCCACCGTGACGTAGTTGTGTTCATCTGGCACAAGGCAGGCTTCCGTGTCCCAAATGTTCGAGCGTAAAAAAATTATGATGCCGGATAATCCTCTTGCCCAATGTCTGACCGCTGGCTTGTTGGGACTGCTAGTCCTCCAACTACTGCCATATAAATTGGTGAACTCAGAGGCCTTTAGAAAAATTGTTGCCATTGGCACACCACAATGGAAGGTCCCCGGAAGGAAATATTTCTCCCAGAGGGGCATCCCTGAGCTATATGGCCACGTTCAGCATCAAGTTAATATATCTCTGGCACACAGTGTCGGTGCCAAGATACAGTGGATATAAAAAGTCTACACACGGGGCGGAGCCTGCGGCCGAGCTGAATGGCTGTGTGAAGCAGGAGCTCCGTTTGAAAAGTGCCCTTTCAGCTTGGATTTCAGCTTGATCAGGTCCGGAATGGTGAAAATCGGAGGCCCTAAACCAGGGGAACCTGCTAGTCAGCCGAAATCGTCCACCTCGTCCGGTGACATGGATAAATTTATAAAAAAAGCTGCTGCCACCTACGCTAGCAAGGAGACTAAGATGGCGCCGGCGTCTCCTCGTGCTGCCGGCCGAAAACAAGGAGAGCCTTCTCTTGGAGCGCAGGGAGGTGAGGACGAACCTGACTCCCTCCCGATATCCCGCTCTTACCTTAGAGACACGCTGACTGCTTCCCTAGCGATGGCGCTAGAACCCATAAGTGCCGACATAGGTGCGATTAAGCAGGACGTCCGCCATATTGGCCGCAGGGTTGAGGCCCTAGAAGACACGCAAATTGTCCTATTAGATCACCAAGCGGCTGTTACGCAAAAACTACAAGCAGTCCAGCTAAATCTGAATTCGCTGTATAGCGCATTAGAGGATCAGGAAAACAGAGGTCGCCGCAATAACCTCCGCTTTAGAGGAATTTCAGAAACGATCGCCCAGGGGGACATCCCCAATACTATAGTACAGATTTGCCTTAACATACTGGGTCCTGATTCGGTGCACGAGGTTCTTCTAGAGAGAGCTCACAGAGCCCTGAAGCCAAAACCAGCACCTACAGCGCCACCCAGAGATGTTATTGTTAAGTTTCTGAGCTACCCAGTAAAAGAAGCGGTGATGTAAAAAGCCAGAGGCATGCAGTCGATCAAGTGGGACGACCATGACGTCCTAGTTTTTCAGGATCTGGCCCAATCTACGCTCAGGAAACGGAGAGCTCTCAAACCACTGACGGATTGGCTCAGGAGACACAACACTATGTATAGATGGAACTTTCCTTTTGGACTTTCGTTTGTCTATGAAGGACGCAGGATGACCATCTCCTCTCACCTGGACTTAGACCCAGTTTACGAACACCTGAATATTGCCCCTATGGACATACAGGATTGGGATCCAGTACAAGAGCTAGGCGGCCTACCTGCCCTCCCACCTACTGAATTGTGGGATAAACAACACACACCTAAGCAGCAAAGGTTCAAAAGAGGCAACCTGAAAACGACTCCAAGAAGACTTCCTATGGGAGAGTGAAACCGCTGATATTTATGGTATCATGTATGTTCTCTGGCCCTCCTCTATCTGAGATATTCTCCGGATACCTTTTCTGGCTCCTCTCTATCCTATCCCTTCCCCCTCTTTCCGCCTCTATCACATATCATATATACCTCTACTGGTCTCTAGGGACCTTTCTCATGTATTAAGGGCACTGAAACGGTGCCTTGATTTTTCCCCCCTAAATATACTTTCTTGCCTTTCAACTACCCTTTCCACACTCACGGTCCTTCCGGGAGTACTTCATAACATTTATGTTAATTTCTTTTTTGCATACCTTTTGGTTTTTGGTTTTTTTTTGTTTTTTTTTTTCCTCCACCTGAGCATTATGCTGGATGTAAAGCATAAGAGATGGTGGTACTGTTGTTTCATGTTCATATTTGTTCTTAGTATGAGTAGATGTCCTGATGTCTATACCTTGATTATGTATCTTTTGGGATTTACGGATGACGAGGTGGTCAATGTATTCTGGGGGGCGCGTCTGTCCCCTTGGTCCCTAGCTGTCCCAATTTTGATAATGGAATTAGCTGCTTTTTTGATATGGAAGGGAAATGGCGGACTTGACTGTAGTCTCATATAACGTGAAGGGCTTTAACGCGCCCTCCAAAAGATGCCAGATCCTCTCATTCCTCAAAAAAAAAGATTGCTCCATTCTGATGCTGCAGGAAACGCACTTTAAATTTAACCATTATCCGAACCTATCCCACTCCAGATTTCCGGTGTGGTTCCATTGCGGCTCAAATTCCTCTGCATCCAGGGGAGTCAGCGTGGGCCTCAGGGGGGACGTGCCCTTTCAGTTGAACTCTCAAATACTAGACCCAGATGGCCGCTACATCCTAATCAAGGGCTTTATTGCTAATCAAATGTACACGCTTATCAATGTCTATGCCCCAAATACTAACCAGCAGAACTGGTTTAACAGCCTCTTCCCAATTATTGATTCCTTTAAAGAAGGTATTACTATAATGGGCGGAGACTTCAACTTAAGCCTAGACCCTCTGATGGATTCAACCTCCCAGAGATCAGCCCTTTCTTACAAAGCTTTAGTGTCCATTAAAAAGCAGTTCCACAATCTAGATCTTATGGATGTCTGGAGGTTCCTGAATCCAGAGACTAAAGATTATTCCTTTTTTTCACACGTCCATGGGACTTATCATAGAATAGATCACATCATGGTATCTAGGGAACACATTCACCTATGCCTTAAAGCTTGGATTGATTCTATCCACTTATCTGACCATTCCCCTGTAATGACTGTCATATCCACTCCTCAAATGGTCCCCAGGACTTTCAATTGGAGGCTTAATGAGCAATTGTTATCCTCAAAAGAGCAGATTTTAGACATACAGAAATCCATGGAGGAATTCTTTACTTTAAACGCCCTTCCAGAAACCTCCCCACACGTAGTTTGGGACACGCATAAAGCCTATATGAGAGGCCAATTCATCAAAGCTGGCTCCATACTTAAAAAGAAAAGAAAAGCACATATGGATCTTCTCCTGCTAGAAATCCGCAAACTAGAAACCCTTCACAAGAAATCTCTCCAAGACTCCCAGCTATCTAGGCTTAGCGAATTGAGAGCGGAGTTGAAGAACCACCTCAACACGCAATCAGCTAAGTTCTATTTGCACTCCCAATTTAAATTTTTTGCACACGGCGACAAAACATCTAAATTCATGATGAACAGGATTAGGAAGAGGAGAGCCCTTAATTATATAAATAAAATCACCAAAACGGACGGAAGCCATGCCATATCAACCAAGGAAATTGCACAACAATTTCGAGAATATTATGAAGCCTTATATAATATCCCACAAGCAGACTGTGAGGTAGATCCCCAATCACCCTCTCATCCAATTAAACAATTCCTGGACCAAATCCCTCTCCCTCAACTGGATGATCTTCAAAGAACACAGTTGAACGCCCCTTTCACCATGAAAGAGTTACTTTCCACTATTAAAAGCCTCCCTAAGAATAAAGCACCTGGTCCGGATGGCCTCCCTGCCATCTACTACCGTATCTTTGGTGAAACCTTATCCCCCCATCTATTAAAAATTTGCAACTTGTCATTACAAAATATCCCACTATCCCCAGAAATGACTAAGGCTCATATAACTATCATTCCCAAAGAAGGGAAAGACCCTGCCCTCTGCTCAAACTACCGCCCCATTTCCCTCCTAAATCTAGACCTGAAACTCCTAGCAAAAATGATGGCCAACCGCCTATCTCCACTTCTCCCTCTGCTGGTTCACAGAGACCAAACCGGCTTCGTTAAGGGGAGAGAAGGTAAAGATAACTCCGCCAGACTAATAAATTCCCTGTTCCACGCCAAAAAACAATCCATCCCACTTGTCTTTCTCAGCACCGACGCTGAAAAGGCATTTGACAGGGTCAAATGGGATTTCATGACCCTCACATTGGGGAAATTTGGCCTACCCCCGGAATATATCGCTGCAATCCTTTCAATGTACACTAGGGCCTCTGCAGCGGTGCAAATTAATAATTCCCTCTCTCCTCCCTTCCCGATTAAGAATGGAACACGACAGGGTTGTCCCCTCTCCCCTTTCTTATTTGTTTTAATCATGGAACCACTTCTCCAAGCTATTCGCCAGGAAAACAGAATAAAAGGCATCAAGTTAGGGGGTCAAGATCACAAAGTTGCCGCATTTGCTGACGATCTCATGATCACCACAACAAATCCTGAAACGTCATTACCCATTGTTTATAAAATACTAGAGACCTTTAGCCCACTCTCCAATTTCAAGGTTAATTTACAAAAATCCAATATTCTGGCCATTGGTATGAAGCCATCATTCAAAGTGAAACTGGCTAAAACTCCCCCCTTTAACTGGGACACCCCTTTCCTAACTTATATAGGCGTCAAAATATCAGATGATGTAGATAAACTATATTCCCTCAATTATATCCCGCTTCTTAAATCCATACAAGAACAACTTACCAACTTACATTCACCTTTTCTGTCCTGGTTTGGCCGTAAGAACATGGTAATGTCCCTTGTAGTCCCCAGACTCAATTACCTACAGCAGGTACTTCCTGTTCCTGTGCCAAAAAATTATTACATCTCCCTAGCTAGAGAAATTAGATCTTTCATATGGAATAAGAAGAAGTCTAGGATTTCTATGTCTGTTCTCCAGAGACATAGATCCTATGGTGGAATCGGTCTCCCAAATCCGCTTCTGTATAACAGAGCCATTCTTCTGGCGAGGGCCCTGGATTGGTTTCGGCAGCCTCCCCACAAATCTTGGGTGGGAATGGAAACGTCCCATTCGGGGTACTCGTTTAGGGGTCTCTTAGTGGATACACCCAGCTATCTTATCCCAAAACTAAATGCCAGTCCTTCTGTTAAAGCTACGTTGGAGGCATGGAAATGGCTCCAGGAGTCCAACTTGGGCATCCCCACCCCCTCTCCAATTGTACAGATCAGGGACGTGCTGGATCTTGCATCTAAAGAGCTGAAACAGCATATTCCTACAGCCCTCCGCCTGTCAGTCACCCCCATTATATCTCTGTTCTCGAACTCAGGGGATTTGCTAGATGGTAAAGATTTTTTGCTGGCCTTGAATACCCCCTGTACTAATCCTCTTATTATCTCTTTCCTGAGGACCCATATTATTAAATTTATCCCTTATCATTCGCTACTTAGACCTCTCACATGGTTTGAACATATGATTCAAACTCAATCCTCCCCTGTTAAGATCATTTCTCAACTTTATAAAAAGCTTAATACACCGATTCTGCCACCAAAACCAGCTTTCATTAGTTTGTGGGAGAAAGACCTCAACTGCAGCTTTTCTCCCAGTGAGCAGGCTCGCATTCTTAATGCCCCCCACTCCTCCTCCCGCTGCGTAAGGATTCAGGAAAATGGGTATAAGGTGCTGACCAGGTGGTATAAGACCCCAGACATAACATGCCGGTATGGAGAGGGAAATTTGGACATCTGCTGGCGCTGCAGTCAGGAGAAGGGTACCTTCTATCATATTTGGTGGAATTGCCCAATTATACAGGCCTGGTGGGAGGGGATCTTCGTGAAAAGTAATAAGATTTGCAATTCTAAAGTTCCATTGTCTCCCCTAATTGCCCTCCTGGGTAGTCACACAGGTGACGTACCTGCTAAGACCCCCTTCCTATTTAACAAACTTATCATGGCAGCGCGCCTATTGGTCCCTAGGTTCTGGCTTTCCCCAGATGCGCCCCCTGAAGATTTCTGGATTAACAAAGTGGATACTATTTATAGGTTTGAGGAGATTGCTGCATGGGAAAATAGATCCCATTCCAGATTCAAGAGTCAATGGTCGGGTTGGGAAGACTTTAGAAATTTCAAATAGGATTTTCTCCTTTTTTTTTATTTTTATTTTTTTCTTGGCATATATTTCCATTCCTATGTTGGCTGCATTGTTCGTCTGTATCCAAATGACCGTGACATCTAACTGCATACTGTAATTGTTTTTGTTCGACTTGCTCGTTCATTGTACTTCATTGTGCATAACTTTATGTATCAACTTTTATTCAGAAATAAAGTTGTTTAAAAAAAAAAAAAAAGTCTACACACCCTGTTAAAATGTCAGGTTTCTGTGAAGTAAAAAAATGAGACAAAGATAAATAATTTCAGAATTTTTTCCACCTTCAATGTGCCCTATAAACTGTACAACTCAATTGAAAAACAAACTGAAATCTTTAGGTAGAGGGAAGAAAAAATATATAAATAAAATAATATGGTTGCATAAGTGTGCACACCCTTAAACTAATACTTTGTTGAAGCATCTTTTGATTTTACTACAGCATATTTTTGGGGTATGAGTTTATCAGCATGGCACATTGTGACTTGGCAAGATTTGCCCACTCTTTGCAAAAACACTCCAAATCTGTCAGATTGCAAGGGCATCTCCTGTGCACGGCCCTCTTCAGATCACCCCACAGATTTTCAATCGGATTCATGTTCCTCTTCATGTTCAGCTTTCTAGCAGAAGCCTGAAGGTTTTGTGCCAACATTGACTGGCATTTGGAACTGTTCATAATTCCCTCTAGCTTAACTAAGGCCCCAGTTCCAGCTAAAGAAAAACATCCCCAAAGCATGATGCTGCCACCACCATGCTTGACGATGGGTATTGTGTTCTTTTGGTAATGTGCAGTGTTGTTTTTGGGCAAAACATATCTTTTGGAATTATGGGCAAAAAGTTCAACCTTGGTTTCATCAGTCCATAACACTAGGGATGAGCGAACTCGAACTGTATAGTTCGGGTTCGTACCGAATTTTGGGGTGTCCGTGACACGGACCCGAACCCGGACATTTTCGTAAAAGTCCGGGTTCGGGTTCGGTGTTCGTCGCTTTCTTCGCGCTTTTGTGACGCTTTCTTGGCGCTTTTTGAAAGGCTGCAAAGCAGCCAATCAACAAGCGTCATACTACTTGCCCCAAGAGGCCATCACAGCCATGCCTACTATTGGCATGGCTGTGATTGGCCAGAGCACCATGTGACCCAGCCTCTATTTAAGCTGGAGTCACATAGCGCCGCCCGTCACTCTGCTCTGATTAGCGTAGGGAGAGGTTGCGGCTGCGACAGTAGGGCGAGATTAGGCAGATTAACTCCTCCAAAGGACTTGATTAACTGATCGATCTGCAGCTGTGGATCATTGAGCTGCTGATCCTCAATTGCTCACTGTTTTTAGGCTGCACAGACCGTTTGTCAGTCTCATTTTTCTGGGGTGATCGGCGGCCATTTTGTGTCTTGTGGTGCGCCAGCACAAGCTGCGACCAAGTGCATTTAACCCTCAATGGTGTGGTTGTTTTTTGGCTAAAGCCTACATCAGGGTGAAGCTGTCACACCAAGTGCATTTAACCAGCAATAGTCTGTTCTTTTTTGGCCATATACAAAATCAGGGGCAAGCTGCGCCTGTCACCAAGTGCATTTAACCCTCAATGGTGTGGTTGTTTTTTGGCTAAAGCCTACATCAGGGTGAAGCTGTCACACCAAGTGCATTTAACCAGCAATAGTCTGTTCATTTTTTGGCCATATACAAAATCAGGGGCAAGCTGCGCCTGTCACCAAGTGCATTTAACCCTCAATGGTGTGGTTGTTTTTTGGCTAAAGCCTACATCAGGGTGAAGCTGTCACACCAAGTGCATTTAACCAGCAATAGTCTGTTCATTTTTTGGCCATATACAAAATCAGGGGCAAGCTGCGCCTGTCACCAAGTGCATTTAACCCTCAATGGTGTGGTTGTTTTTTGGCTAAAGCCTACATCAGGGTGAAGCTGTCACACCAAGTGCATTTAACCAGCAATAGTCTGTTTATTTTTTGGCCATATCCCAGTCTAATTCTGTCACTAAATCCATACAGGTCACCCAGCGCCTAAATACTAGGCCTCAAATTTATATCCAGCTAAATCTGTCCCTAGTGCTGTAGCTGGGCGAGTTATTTAGTGTCCGTTCAAGCACATTTCTTGTTCTGGGTTGAAATACAATTCCCAATTTAGCAATTTCATAATTTAGTGGTTCCTGCTATATCAGAGCTATTTGAAATCTATCCCAAAAAGGGTATATAATATTGAAGGTGCACATAGGGTCATTCAGAATAACTTCACACACACCCGCTACTGTGTATTTCCAAGTCTAATTCTGTCACTAAACCCATACCTGTCACCCAGCGCCTAAATACTAGGCCTCAAATTTAAATCCCTCTAAATCTCTCGTTACCCACCGCTGTACTGTTGTTGCTGGGCAAGATATTTAGTGTCCGTCAAAGCACATTTTTTGTTCTGGGTTGAAGTACAATTCCCAATTTAGCAATTTCATAATTTAGTGGTTTCTGCTATATCAGAGCTATTTGAAATCTATCCCTAAAAGGGTATATAATATTGAAGGTGCACATAGGGTCATTCAGAATAACTTCACACACACGCTTCTGTGCATTTCCAAGTCTAATTCTGTCACTAAATCCATACCGGTGACCCAGCGCCTAAATACTAGGCCTCAAATTTAAATCCCTCTAAATCTCTCGTTACCCACCGCTGTACTGTTGTTGCTGGGCAAGATATTTAGTGTCCGTCAAAGCACATTTTTTGTTCTGGGTTGAAGTACAATTCCCAATTTAGCAATTTCATAATTTAGTGGTTTCTGCTATATCAGAGCTATTTGAAATCTATCCCTAAAAGGGTATATAATATTGAAGGTGCACATAGGGTCATTCAGAATAACTTCACACACACGCTTCTGTGCATTTCCAAGTCTAATTCTGTCACTAAATCCATACCGGTGACCCAGCGCCTAAATACTAGGCCTCAAATTTAAATCCCTCTAAATCTCTCGTTACCCACCGCTGTACTGTTGTTGCTGGGCAAGATATTTAGTGTCCGTCAAAGCACATTTTTTGTTCTGGGTTGAAGTACAATTCCCAATTTAGCAATTTCATAATTTAGTGGTTTCTGCTATATCAGAGCTATTTGAAATCTATCCCTAAAAGGGTATATAATATTGAAGGTGCACATAGGGTCATTCAGAATAACTTCACACACACGCTTCTGTGCATTTCCAAGTCTAATTCTGTCACTAAATCCATACCGGTGACCCAGCGCCTAAATACTAGGCCTCAAATTTAAATCCCTCTAAATCTCTCGTTACCCACCGCTGTACTGTTGTTGCTGGGCAAGATATTTAGTGTCCGTCAAAGCACATTTTTTGTTCTGGGTTGAAGTACAATTCCCAATTTAGCAATTTCATAATTTAGTGGTTCCTGCTATATCAGAGCTATTTGAAATCTATCCCAAAAAGGGTATATAATATTCAAGGTGCACATTGGGTCATTCAGAATAACTTCACACACACGCTTCTGTGCATTTCCAAGTCTAATTCTGTCACTAAATCCATACCGGTCACCCAGCGCCTAAATACTAGGCCTCAAATTTATATCCCGCTGAATTTGAATACAATACATTGGGCCAAATAATATATTTGTTGTTGTGGTGAACCATAACAATGAGAAAAACATCTAGTAAGGGACGCGGACGTGGACATGGTCGTGGTGGTGTTAGTGGACCCTCTGGTGCTGGGAGAGGACGTGGCCGTTCTGCCACATCCACACGTCCTAGTGTACCAACTACCTCAGGTCCCAGTAGCCGCCAGAATTTACAGCGATATATGGTGGGGCCCAATGCCGTTCTAAGGATGGTAAGGCCTGAGCAGGTACAGGCATTAGTCAATTGGGTGGCCGACAGTGGATCCAGCACGTTCACATTATCTCCCACCCAGTCTTCTGCAGAAAGCGCACAGATGGCGCCTGAAAACCAACCCCATCAGTCTGTCACATCACCCCCATGCATACCAGGGAAACTGTCTCAGCCTCAAGTTATGCAGCAGTCTCTTATGCTGTTTGAAGACTCCGCTGGCAGGGTTTCCCAAGGGCATCCACCTAGCCCTTCCCCAGCGGTGAAAGACATAGAATGCACTGACGCACAACCACTTATGTTTCCTGATGATGAGGACATGGGAATACCACCTCAGCATGTCTCTGATGATGACGAAACACAGGTGCCAACTGCTGCGTCTTTCTGCAGTGTGCAGACTGAACAGGAGGTCAGGGATCAAGACTGGGTGGAAGACGATGCAGGGGACGATGAGGTCCTAGACCCCACATGGAATGAAGGTCGTGCCACTGACTTTCACAGTTCGGAGGAAGAGGCAGTGGTGAGACCGAGCCAACAGCGTAGCAAAAGAGGGAGCAGTGGGCAAAAGCAGAACACCCGCCGCCAAGAGACTCCGCCTGCTACTGACCGCCGCCATCTGGGACCGAGCACCCCAAAGGCAGCTTCAAGGAGTTCCCTGGCATGGCACTTCTTCAAACAATGTGCTGACGACAAGACCCGAGTGGTTTGCACGCTGTGCCATCAGAGCCTGAAGCGAGGCATTAACGTTCTGAACCTGAGCACAACCTGCATGACCAGGCACCTGCATGCAAAGCATGAACTGCAGTGGAGTAAACACCTTAAAACCAAGGAAGTCACTCAGGCTCCCCCTGCTACCTCTTCTGCTGCTGCCGCCTCGGCCTATTCTGCTGCTGCCGCCTCGGCCTCTTCCTCCGCCTCTGGAGGAACGTTGGCACCTGCCGCCCAGCAAACAGGGGATGTACCACCAACACCACCACCACCACCTCCGTCACCAAGCGTCTCAACCATGTCACACGCCAGCGTTCAGCTCTCCATCTCACAAACATTTGATAGAAAGCGTAAATTCCCACCTAGCCACCCTCGATCCCTGGCCCTGAATGCCAGCATTTCTAAACTACTGGCCTATGAAATGCTGTCATTTAGGCTGGTGGACACAGACAGCTTCAAACAGCTCATGTCGCTTGCTGTCCCACAGTATGTTGTTCCCAGCCGGCACTACTTCTCCAAGAGAGCCGTGCCTTCCCTGCACAACCAAGTATCCGATAAAATCAAGTGTGCACTGCGCAACGCCATCTGTGGCAAGGTCCACCTAACCACAGATACGTGGACCAGTAAGCACGGCCAGGGACGCTATATCTCCCTAACTGCACACTGGGTAAATGTAGTGGCAGCTGGGCCCCAGGCGGAGAGCTGTTTGGCGCACGTCCTTCCGCCGCCAAGGATCGCAGGGCAACATTCTTTGCCTCCTGTTGCCACCTCCTCCTTCTCGGCTTCCTCCTCCTCTTCTTCCACCTGCTCATCCAGTCAGCCACACACCTTCACCACCAACTTCAGCACAGCCCGGGGTAAACGTCAGCAGGCCATTCTGAAACTCATATGTTTGGGGGACAGGCCCCACACCGCACAGGAGTTGTGGCGGGGTATAGAACAACAGACCGACGAGTGGTTGCTGCCGGTGAGCCTCAAGCCCGGCCTGGTGGTGTGTGATAATGGGCGAAATCTCGTTGCAGCTCTGGGACTAGCCAATTTGACGCACATCCCTTGCTTGGCGCATGTGCTGAATTTGGTGGTGCAGAAGTTCATTCACAACTACCCCGACATGTCAGAGCTGCTGCATAAAGTGCGGGCCGTCTGTTCGCGCTTCCGGCGTTCACATCCTGCTGCTGCTCGCCTGTCTGCGCTACAGCGTAACTTCGGCCTTCCCGCTCACCGCCTCATATGCGACGTGCCCACCAGGTGGAACTCCACCTTGCACATGCTGGACAGACTGTGCGAGCAGCAGCAGGCCATAGTGGAGTTTCAGCTGCAGCACGCACGGGTCAGTCGCACTACAGAACAGCACCACTTCACCACCAATGACTGGGCCTCCATGCGAGACCTGTGTGCCCTGTTGCGCTGTTTCGAGTACTCCACCAACATGGCCAGTGGCGATGACACCGTTATCAGCGTTACAATACCACTTCTATGTCTCCTTGAGAAAACACTTAGGGCGATGATGGAAGAGGAGGTGGCCCAGGAGGAGGAGGAGGAGGAGGAGGAAGAGGGGTCATTTTTAGCACTTTCAGGCCAGTCTCTTCGAAGTGACTCAGAGGGAGGTTTTTGGCAACAGCAGAGGCCAGGTACAAATGTGGCCAGCCAGGGCCCACTACTGGAGGACGAGGAGGACGAGGATGAGGAGGAGGTGGAGGAGGATGAGGATGAAGCATGGTCACAGCGGGGTGGCACCCAACGCAGCTCGGGTCCATCACTGGTGCGTGGCTGGGGGGAAAGGCAGGACGATGACGATACGCCTCCCACAGAGGACAGCTTGTCCTTATCCCTGGGCAGCCTGGCACACATGAGCGACTACATGCTGCAGTGCCTGCGCAACGACAGCAGAGTTGCCCACATTTTAACCTGTGCGGACTACTGGGTTGCCACCCTGCTGGATCCACGCTACAAAGACAATGTGCCCACCTTACTTCCTGCACTGGAGCGTGATAGGAAGATGCGCGAGTACAAGCGCACGTTGGTAGACGCGCTACTGAGAGCATTCCCAAATGTCACAGGGGAACAAGTGGAAGCCCAAGGCCAAGGCAGAGGAGGAGCAAGAGGTCGCCAAGGCAGCTGTGTCACGGCCAGCTCCTCTGAGGGCAGGGTTAGCATGGCAGAGATGTGGAAAACTTTTGTCAACACGCCACAGCTAACTGCACCACCACCTGATACGCAACGTGTTAGCAGGAGGCAACATTTCACTAACATGGTGGAACAGTACGTGTGCACACCCCTCCACGTACTGACTGATGGTTCGGCCCCATTCAACTTCTGGGTCTCTAAATTGTCCACGTGGCCAGAGCTAGCCTTTTATGCCTTGGAGGTGCTGGCCTGCCCGGCAGCCAGCGTTTTGTCTGAACGTGTATTCAGCACGGCAGGGGGCGTCATTACAGACAAACGCAGCCGCCTGTCTACAGCCAATGTGGACAAGCTGACGTTCATAAAAATGAACCAGGCATGGATCCCACAGGACCTGTCCGTCCCTTGTCCAGATTAGACATTAACTACCTCCCCATAACCATATATTATTGGACTCCAGGGCACTTCCTCATTCAATCCTATTTTTATTTTCATTTTACCATTATATTGCGATGCTACCCAAAGTTGAATGAACCTCTCCTCTGCCTGTGTGCTAGGCCTAAATATATGCCAATGGACTGTTGCAGTGGTGGCTGACATGAAGCCTGATTCTCTGCTATGACATGCAGACTGATTCTCTGCTGACATGAAGCCAGATCCTCTGTTACGGGACCTCTCTCCTCTGCCTGTGTGTGTGCTGGGCCTAAATATATGCCAATGGACTGTTGCAGTGGTGGCTGACGTGAAGCCTCATTCTCTGCTATGACATGCAGACTGATTCTCTGCTGACATGAAGCCAGATTGTCTGTTACGGGACCTCCCTCCTCTGCCTGGGTGCTGGGCCTAAATATATGCCAATGGACTGTTGCAGTGGTGGCTGACGTGAAGCCTCATTCTCTGCTATGACATGCAGACTAATTCTCTGCTGACATGAAGACAGATTCTCTGTTACGGGACCTCCCTCCTCTGCCTGGGTGCTGGGCCTAAATATATGCCAATGGACTGTTGCAGTGGTGGCTGACGTGAAGCCTCATTCTCTGCTATGACATGCAGACTAATTCTCTGCTGACATGAAGACAGATTCTCTGTTACGGGACCTCCCTCCTCTGCCTGGGTGCTGGGCCTAAATATATGCCAATGGACTGTTGCAGTGGTGGCTGACGTGAAGCCTCATTCTCTGCTATGACATGCAGACTGATTCTCTGCTGACATGAAGCCAGATCGTCTGTTACGGGACCTCTCTGCTCTGCCTGTGTGCTAGGCCTAAATATATGCCAATGGACTGTTGCAGTGGTGGGTGACGTGAAGCCTCATTCTCTGCTATGACATGCAGACTGATTCTCTGCTGACATGAAGCCAGATTGTCTGTTACGGGACCTCTCTCCTCTGCCTGTGTGCTGGGCCTAAATATATGCCAATGGACTGTTGCAGTGGTGGCTGACGTGAAGCCTCATTCTCTGCTATGACATGCAGACTGATTCTCTGCTGACATGAAGCCAGATCGTCTGTTACGGGACCTCTCTGCTCTGCCTGTGTGCTAGGCCTAAATATATGCCAATGGACTGTTGCAGTGGTGGGTGACGTGAAGCCTCATTCTCTGCTATGACATGCAGACTGATTCTCTGCTGACATGAAGCCAGATTGTCTGTTACGGGACCTCCCTCCTCTGCCTGGGTGCTGGGCCTAAATATATGCCAATGGACTGTTGCAGTGGTGGCTGACGTGAAGCCTCATTCTCTGCTATGACATGCAGACTAATTCTCTGCTGACATGAAGACAGATTCTCTGTTACGGGACCTCCCTCCTCTGCCTGGGTGCTGGGCCTAAATATATGCCAATGGACTGTTGCAGTGGTGGCTGACGTGAAGCCTCATTCTCTGCTATGACATGCAGACTAATTCTCTGCTGACATGAAGCCAGATTGTCTGTTACGGGACCTCCCTCCTCTGCCTGGGTGCTGGGCCTAAATATATGCCAATGGACTGTTGCAGTGGTGGGTGACGTGAAGCCTGATTCTCTGCTATGACATGCAGACTGATTCTCTGCTGACATGAAGCCAGATTGTCTGTTACGGGACCTCTCTGCTCTGCCTGTGTGCTAGGCCTAAATATATGCCAATGGACTGTTGCAGTGGTGGGTGACGTGAAGCCTCAATCTCTGCTATGACATGCAGACTGATTCTCTGCTGACATGAAGCCAGATTGTCTGTTACGGGACCTCCCTCCTCTGCCTGGGTGCTGGGCCTAAATATATGCCAATGGACTGTTGCAGTGGTGGGTGACGTGAAGCCTCATTCTCTGCTATGACATGCAGACTGATTCTCTGCTGACATGAAGCCAGATTGTCTGTTACGGGACCTCTCTCCTCTGCCTGTGTGTGTGCTGGGCCTAAATATATGCCAATGGACTGTTGCAGTGGTGGCTGACGTGAAGCCTCATTCTCTGCTATGACATGCAGACTAATTCTCTGCTGACATGAAGCCAGATTGTCTGTTACGGGACCTCTCTCCTCTGCCTGGGTGCCGGGGCCTAAATATCTGAGAATGGACTGTTCCAGTGGTGGGTGACGGGAAGCCAGATTCTCTGCTATGGAACCTCTCTCCAATTGATTTTGGTTAATTTTTATTTATTTAATTTTTATTTTAATTCATTTCCCTATCCACATTTGTTTGCAGGGGATTTACCTACATGTTGCTGCCTTTTGCAGCCCTCTAGCTCTTTCCTGGGCTGTTTTACAGCCTTTTTAGTGCCGAAAAGTTCGGGTCCCCATTGACTTCAATGGGGTTCGGGTTCGGGACGAAGTTCGGATCGGGTTCGGATCCCGAACCCGAACATTTCCGGGATGTTCGGCCGAACTTCTCGAACCCGAACATCCAGGTGTTCGCTCAACTCTACATAACACCTTTTCCCACATGCTTTTGGGAGACTTCAGATGTGTTTTTGCAAAATGTAGCCTGGCTTGGATGTTTTTTTTCGTAAGAAAAGGCTTTCATCTTGCCACTCTACCCCATAGCCCAGACATATGAAGAATACGGGAGATTGTTGTCACATGTATCACACAGCCAGTACTTGCCAGATATTCCTGCAGCTCCTTTAATGTTGCTGTAAGCCTCTTGGTAGCCTCCCAGACCAGTTTTCCTCTCGTCTTTTCATAAATTTTGGAGGGACGTCCAGTTCTTGGTAATGTCACTGTTATGCCATATTTTCTCCACTTGATGATGACTGTCTTCACTGTGTTCCATGGTATATCTAATGCCTTGGAAATTCGTTTGTACCCTTCTTCTGACTGATTCCTTTTAGCAATGAGATCCCTCTGATGATTTGGAAGCTCTCTGTGGAGCATGGTTTTTGCCGTGGGATGCGACTAAAAAAATTTCAGGAAAGACCAACTAGAACAGCTGAATTTTATTTGGGGTTAATCAGAGGCACTTTAAATGATGGCAGGTGTATGCTGACTCCTATTTAACATGATTTTGAATGTTATTGGTTAATTCTGAACACAGCTACATCCCCAGTTAAACTGTTATAAGAGGGTGTGCACACTTTTGCAACCACATTATTATTTTTAATTTTTTTTTCTTCCCTCCACCTAAAAAGATTTTGGTTTGTTTTTCAATTGAGTGGTGCAGTTTATAGGTCACATCCACACAAGTGGATAAAACCATATGTATGACAATGAGTAATAGATAAGGGAGCTCCCACTAGCATTTTGGAAAACAATAGAGGTAATGAGGGAGCTTAAAATATAACTTTTACTGATAAATCATTTAAATGAAAATGCGCCACGTACAGATAAATGGTTAGATATGGCTTAAAAAGTATGGAACAGTCTTACCATTCCGACGCAATCCTGATAGGGACCAACCGAGCGCGGTAAAAGAAATGCACCACGTCTGGGCTGGTTATTAGGTGTGGTTGCATCAAAATGTGGTTAAGAGCATGGCAAGTGCTCTGCAAACAAATGTGGATAGGGAAATGAATTTAAATAACATAAAGTAGGCAAAAATAAGAAATAATAATCTTGATCTAGGAGGACCAGGTCCATATGGAGTAGGAGGTTGAGGAGGCGGTGGATGTGGCAGTGTAGGTGGAAGCGGCGGTGGAGGAGGTAGCCTACACTGCTTTTTGGTTTAAAATTTTATTTTTTAAATTAGGGTACACCCCAAAACATTGGGAAATATAACCTGTGATAACCCCCTCCTGCCGTGCTAAACACACGTTCAGACAATACACCGGCTCCAGGGCAGGCCAGCACCTCCAAGGGGTAAAGGGCAAGCTCAGGCCATGAGCCCAATTTGGAGACCCAGAAGTTGCAGGGGCTGACCTCTGTCAGTCAGTTCATGTAGGCGTGTGCACACTTACTGCCCCACCATGTCGCACGTCCATGTGATGTTCACGATACAATTTGATATCTGCTGTGATCATGGTGATCACGGGTGGCGGGGAATCAGGGTTCCAGGCCAGAGAGGGAGCGTGAGAAAGAGATACCACATCCAAGCGAGGATTCATTTTTTCAAATTTAAAATTATAGAGTTGAAATATGGGAGTAATTATTAAAGCATAAAAGTGTGACAACTTTTCAAAGTTTAAGCATTGAATGAAAGGATGTGGCGCGCATCAATTACTGAATAATTTATAAAATTTTATTCCCTGTCACCTATGCATAGCACGTGTTTATTCACGTCTAAAATTGTATAATGTCAACCCAAGAATGTAACAGAAAAATTATTGAAATTTATTAAGCTGTCAACTAGGTATAGGAGGGGTATATTACACCCAAGAATTGGTGAATTTCACCCAAAAATGTAACTGACACGTTTTTATTTTTTTAACCGGCCTACTAGGTAGAGCAGTGGTACTATACACCCAAAAATTGCTGAATTTCACCAGAAAATGTAACTGACAAAGTAGTGAAATGATATAAAATAAAATATGTACAAATAATAAAAAAATATTTGATTTATGAGGTGGAGTTTCATATGGAGTAGGAGTTTGAGGAGGCGGTGTAGGTGGAAGAGGTGGTGGAGGAGGACGAGGTAGCCAACACAGGTTTTTGGTTATAATTTTATTTTTTTAAATTAGGGTGTGGGTGTAAAATATCCAAAATACAAGAATGAGCAATTGCACTGCAGAATAACAATGGCTGGTTAGTGCCGGTATACATGTCTATTCTGCACAAGGTACGGACAAGTCCTGAGGGATCCATGCCTGGTTTATTTTAATTAACGTGAGCTTGTCCACATTGGCTGTGGACAGACGGCTGTGATTATCTGTGATGACGCCCCCTGCAGCGCTAAACACACGTTCAGACAATACACTGGCTGCAGGGCAGGCCATCACCTCCAAGGCTTACAGGGCAAGCTCAGGCCATGTGCTCAATTTGGAGACCCAGAAGTTGAAGGGGGCAGACCCGTCATTCAGTACGTGTAGGCAGGGCCGGCCTTAGGTGTTCAGGCGCCCTGTGCGAGCTAACCTTGTGGCGCCCCCCCCTCAAAAAAAGAAAATAAAATATTGTGTGGCACAGTGTATGCTATATGTGTATAACAAACATATTTCACATGAAAACTTAGTTACTTGGCTTGGCCCTTGGGGATCTCGGACGCCACTTCCACACTTTGGCCGGGGGCTCGGTGGAGCTGATGAGGTGTTTTATCCTAATGAGAAAGATTTCATAATAAGTATTTGGAGAAGGGGCAGAGGGATAGCAGAGCAGGGAGAGGCTGGTGCTGCTACTAGGGGGTCATACCATGGGGGAGTAATAAAGCCCACCATATTGCCCCCCCCCCAGTAGTAATAATTCTCCTTATAATGTGACAGTGCAAATAAATACCCCCTTGTAATGCCCCCATTTGAGCTAATGTCCTCATAGTGCCCCCATAATGTGCCAGTATAAAATACCCCTATATAGTGCCCCTAGTAAATGACCCCATAGTGCTCCTCTCCCCCCTTCCTGCTAGTGCCCCCCATAATGTACCAGTATAAAATGCTCCAGTAGATGCCCTCCGTGTCCCCCATAATTTGCAAGTATAAAATACCCCTTCTTAGTGCCCTCCTCTCCCCCCTTCCCCATAGTACCCACCATGTGTCCCAGTATAAAATTGTACTGCGCCGGCCTCTGATAGGCTGCCGGCCTAGTGCCTGCAGCCTATCAGAGGAAGGGAAAGGGACACGCCTCTCCCTCCCCTACCGCAGCACAGGCAGGCATCTGTATCGCTGTCCTGAGGACGGCGATACAGATGACTGGAGATGAGCGCTTCCACAATTGATGCGCTCATCTCCCTGTGCCCAGCCGCCGCCATTACACTGCGAGCTGTCGGCCGCCCGGCGCCCCTGTTGCTATGGCGCCCTGTTCGGCCGCACAGCCCGCACACCCCAAAGGCTGGCCCTGCGTGTAGGCGTGTGCACACATACTGCTCCACCATGTTGGTGAAATGCTGCCTCCTGCTAAGACGTTCCATATGAGCTCGGGGTGCTGGTTGTCGTGGCGTGCTGACAAAGCTTTCCCACATTTCGGCCCTGCTAATCTGGCCTTCTGACGTGCTGGCAGTGCCCCAGCTGTGTTAGCGATCTCTTCCTCCTCCTCTGCCTTCGCCTTGTGCTTCCACTGTGCCCCCGCTGTCAGGTAGGAATGCCACCAGCAGCGTGTCTACTAGCGTGCGCTTGTACTCGCACATCTTACAATCACGCTCCAGTGAGGAAATTAAAGGGGTTGTCCGGGTTCAGAGCTGAACCCGGACATACCCTTATTTTCACCCCGGCAGCCCTCCTGAGCCTGGCATCGGAGCATCTCATGCTCCGATGCGCTCCCGTGCCCTGCGCTAGATCGCGCAGGGCACAGGCTGTTGTGTTTACAATAACACACTGCCGGGCGGTAACTTCCGCCCAGCAGTGTGTTCGGTGACGTCACCGGCTCTGAGGGGCGGGCTTTAGCTCTGCCCTAGCCGTTTTACTGGCTAGGGCAGAGCCAAATCCCGCCCATCAGTGCCGGTGACGTCACCGGGGTTCCTGTCAGCCCCATAGAGAGCCCCGGTACGTCACCGGAACTCAGAAAAATGCCTTTGCCCTGCGCGATTTAGCGCAGGGCAAAGGAGAGCATCGGAGCATGAACTGCACCGATGCTCATGTCAGGGGGGCTGCCTGGGTGAAAATGGAGGGCTGTCCAGGTTCAGCTCTGAACCTGGACAACCCCTTTAAGGACGGTACGTTGTCCTTGTAATGAGGATCCAGCAGTGTGGCCACCCAGTAATCAGCACAAGTTAGAATGTGGGCAACTTGACGGTCATTGCGGAGACACTGCTGCATGTAATCGCTCATGTGTGCCAGGCTGCCCAGAGGCAACGAAAAGCTGTCCTCTGTGGGAGGTGTATCGTCTGTGTCCTCTGTATCCCCCCATCCACGCACCAGTGATGGCCATGAGCTGGTCTGGGTGCCACCCTGCTGTGAACATGGTTCTTCCTCCTCCATCTCCTCCTCATCCTCCACCTCGTCATCCTCCAGAACTGTGCCCTGGCTGGACAATTGTGTACCTTGGGTTTGTGGGTGCAGGAACCCACCCTCTGAGCCACTTGGGAATGACTGGCCGGAAACCCTACGAAATGATCCCTCTTTCTCCTCCTCCTCCTGTGCCACATCCTCTACCATCATCACCAGGAGTGTTTTTTCAAGGAGGCATAGAAGTTGGATAGTAACGCTGAGAATGGCGTTATCGGCACTGGCCATGTTGGTGGAGTACTCGAAACAGCGCAACAAGGAACACAGGTCTCGCATGGAGGCCCAGTCATTGGTGGTGAAGTGGTGCTGTTCCGCCGAGCGACTCACCCGTGCGTGCTGCAGCTGAAACTCCACTATAGCCTGCTGCTGCTCGCACAGTCTGGCCAGCATGTGCAAGGTGGAGTTCCACCTTGTGGGCATGTCGCTTATGAGGCGGTAAGCGGGAAGGTTGAAGTTACGCTGCAGCGCTGACAGGCGAGCAGCAGCAGGGTGAGAACACCGAAAGCGTGCACAGACGGCCCGCACTTTAAGCAGCAGCTCTGACATATCGGGGTAAGTTTTAAGGAATCTCTGCACTACCAAATTCAGCACATGCGCCAGGCAAGGGATGTGTGTCAAACCGGCTAGTCCCAGAGCTGCTACGAGATTTCGCCCATTATCGCACACTACCAGGCCGAGCTTGAGGCTGACATGCACAAACCAATCATCGGTCTGAAGTTCAAGGCCCGTCCACAGCTCCTGCGCGGTGTGGGGTTTGTCCCCCAAACAGATACGTTTTAAAACTGCCTGCTGTCGTTTACCCCTGGCTGTGCTGAAGTTGGTGGTGAAGGTGTTAGGCTGACTGGATGAGGAGCCGGCAGAGGATGAGGAAGCAGAGTAGGAGGAGGAAGCAACAGGAGGCAAACTGAAGCGCCCTGCAATCCTCGGTGGTGGAAGGACATGTGCCAAACTGCTACCCGCCTCAGGCCCAGCCTCCACTGCATTTACCCAGTATGCTGTTATCGAGATATAACGGCCCTGACCGTGCTTACTGGTCCATGTATCCGTAGTCTGGTGCACCTTTCCACAGATGGCGTTGCGCAGTGCACATCTGATTTTGTCCCCTACTTGGTTGTGCAGGGAAGGGATGGCACGCCTGGAAAACAAGTGGAGGCTGGGCACGACGTACTGTGGGACAGCCACCGCCATAAGTCTTTCAAAACTCTCCATCTCCACCAGATGGAATGACAGCATTTCAAAGGCCAGTAATTTTGAAATGCTGGCATTCAGGGCCAGGGATCGTGGGTGGGTAGGGAGTATTTCCTCTTCCGCTCCAGTGTTTGGGAGATGGAGAGCTGAACACTTCCGTTGGACATTGTGGAGATGCTTGGTGACACAGATGGTAGTGTTGCTGGCAGATCCTCTGTTTGCGGTGTGGCAGGTGGCACTGTCACTCCAGAGGTGGATTAAGAGGCCGAGACTGCAGCAGAAGAGGATGCAGAGAGCCAGAGACCTTTCTTGTTTTTTTTTTGTTTTTTTTATGAATTCATTATTTTTCATTTTCTTTCATAGTCAAGTAACAGAATCATATGAACATGACATATAAATGCAAATCATTGCGGCATTAATATCCAAAGTCATACAATAGTAAACATTATAAAGTAACCGTGTACAAACATGGATTGTCATCACTTGTCATTGCTTTTAATATCTAAGGAAATGAAGAACGGGAGCTTTCCTTTCTAGGTACCTTCCTCAAGGCTACATATTTGAGCTATGTAGGAGGTGCAAGATAATAAATAAAAGAAAAGAAAATAAGAAATTGAGAGTAAAAAGTAGAAAGGAAAAGGATAGTTGAGAGGAGAGAGGGGGGACGGGGGGAGCACACAGATACCAACGTCCCAGATCTATAGATTGTTGTATCTGCCTAGTCAGGGTTCACCAACGCCAGTGACTTTCAAGGACTCCATAACCTCATGAATTTATCATGAGTCCTGTCAATCCAGCTAGTCATTTCTTCGAACTGGCAGATTTGAGTTACTTTAGCTTTCCATTCTTGTATGGAAGGGGGATTAACATCTAGCCAATGTAAGGGAATTATCGTTTTAGCCGCAGCTATGAGGTGTGAAGTCAGATTCCTTTTGGATGGAGAGCATTGAGGGGTTGGAAGAGCCAGGACCACCATCTCTAGTGTAAGTCTAAAGTCTGGAGTTGTATGTTTCTGGATTAATGTTTCTACTTCTCTCCAGTAGGACTTAATCTGAGGACAATCCCACCAGATATGTGATAGGGAGCCCACTCCTACTCCACATCTCCAACACTCCCTCGTAGTCGGTAGGCCTCTCTTGTAGAGAAAGTCAGGAGTTTTATACCGCCTTGTAAGTAGTTTGAAATGATTCTCCTGTAGGCGGATACAGTGGGAGAATCCATGTGAGTGTCTTAGTACCTGTTTGACCTCTGTATCAGTCATAACCCTGTTCAACTCCTTTTCCCATTCTCTGATATACAAGGGTTTCAGAGGGTCACCCTCGCCTCCCATCATTGGGTAGAGCTTCGACATCTTCTTGGCAGCAGCAAGTGGTGAGAAGATTAATTTCTCAAATTCAGTTAAGTACCTCTAGAGAGGGTACCGCTATTTTAACTCTCCACACACAGCTTTAATATGGGGCTTCATAAGGAAAAAGCTTGGAGAATCAGTGATCGAGCATGTAAGTGCACCAAGGATGGAGGCCTCCACATTCGGAGTGATTTCACCAAGTTTGACCGATGTTAGAGAGTTCCACAGATGTGGTTTATCTAGATTAACTCGGTTTAAGAGATCTGGGATAAGGCTCACTGGCATCAGAGGAGATGGATTAGGGGCTAACTTTTTGCTCATTTCTCTCCATACCTCTCCAAGGCCACGTATCAATGGATCCTATCTGGAAGCCATAAGTGTTTGTGGAAATGTCTTCTATGCTGTGACTACAGATGGCTTGTACGTCTGGTCGTCTTTTGGGGTCTACCATTTCGAGCCATCTATTGAGTTGTATCGCTCTGTAGTACATAGAGACGTCCGGTAAACCCAGTCCTCCTCTCTCCTTACTTCTGACTAAGATTTCATGGGATATCCGAGGCTTCCAACCGTTCCACAGGAACCTAGAGAACATACTCTTTATGTTCTTGAGGATGAATTTAGGGAGCCAAATCGGGACTAATTGCATGACATATAGGACCTTTGGCATTACATAAGCCTTTAGAATGTTTTTTCGTCCCATCCAAGAGAGATAGGGAAGGTTGTATGCTTGTAACAGGCGTTGTAGGTCTCCCAGAAGGGGAGCGTAGTTGTGTTGATATAAATCATTAGTGTTCTGGGGATTAGGATCCCTAAGTATTTAATAGGCCCTTTAGTCCAGTGAAATGGAAGTCGGGCACGTAAGGTGGCTACTTTGGATTCTGGCAGAGATATATTCAATATCTCTGATTTGGTGTGATTCACTTTAAAATCCGATTGAGAACTATATATGTCTATACTCTTCACCAAGGGGTCTAATCCTTTTTCCGGGTCCACTATTAAGAACAATAAGTCATCTGCGAATGCAGTACATTTTAGTTCCTTTTGGCCGTACTTGACTCCTGAAATGTCTGGAGACTGCCTAACCAGTTGTAAGAGTGTCTCCACCACTAGGATAAACAATGAGGGGGACAGAGGGCATCCCTGCCTAGTTCCATTAGTTATATCAAAAGATGGTGATAGCGTGCCATTAACTTTCAATCTGGCATAGGGGTTTTGGTATAGAGTAAAAATCGCCCTCGTAAAAGTGTCTGGGAAGGCGAAGCGTTGCAAAGTCAACTTCATGAACAGCCAGTTGACTCTGCCAAATGCCTTTTTGGCGTTAATACTGAGTAAAGATAGAGGTAGTTTCTTTCTATGTGCCAAGTGTATAGCGTGAAATATCCTGTGGGAATTGTCTTTTCCCTCTCGACCCTGGACAAAGCCTAATTGTTCGTGTCCTATTAAAGCTGGCAAGAACTTGTCTAGCCTACAAGCCAGAATCTTTGCCAACAGTTTTAAGTCCAGGTTTAAGAGGGAAATCGGGCGGTAACTTCCGCAGCTCAAGGGGTCCTTTCCCTCTTTAGGAATTAGGGTGACATAGGATTCTAGTGTCTGTTTAGGTAGGGAGTCACCTTGCATGAGTGCATTGCACACATCTGTAAACCTAGGGATGAGGATATCTTGGAACTTTTTATAATATAATAAGGGCAGGCCATCTAGTCCTGGGCTTTTCCCAGGTGGGAAGCTTTTAAGAGCACTAACTACTTCATCACTTGTTATCGGACTAATGAGGTACTTCGAGTCTTCTGGTGTTATGGCCGGAAGATGGAGGGATTCTAAAAAGTCTCTGATTTGGCGCTCCCTTTGGAGTTCCCGGTCAGGTGTTCCTGTCTGATGTAGGTTGTATAATTCCTGAGTAGAACTCTTTAAAAGCCCTAGCAATTTCTGGAGTTTCATTGGTCAATTTGCCATTTTAATTTTTTTATAGAGGAGATGTGAGTGACATTCTTAGCTTTCTTGAACAAGGATGACATCAGCTTTACTCCTTTGTCTCCATGAGCATAGACTTTATGCTGAAAATTCAGCATTTGTTTTGTCACTTTTTGGCTAAGGAGGTCGCGAAGTTGTAACCTAAGTTCTGTCAGTGTTTTTTGGTGTTCATTGCGTAGTGAAGCTTTATGTTTTTTCTCAATTATCGCTATGTCTGCTAGGAGTGTGTCAACTGCCTTCTGTTGTTCCTTATTGACTCTGGTGCCTAGAGAGATAAAGCAGCCTCTAATGAACGCCTTGTGGGCCTCCCATACAATGGATTGTGAGCTGTGTGTGGAGGAGTTAAGCGCAAAGTACTCTATCAAT
Organism: Bufo gargarizans; assembly: GCF_014858855.1. Lineage (NCBI taxonomy): Eukaryota > Metazoa > Chordata > Amphibia > Anura > Bufonidae > Bufo > Bufo gargarizans. The sequence continues at coordinate 410,719 of NW_025334558.1, forward strand.
TGAGTCCTAACCTGATCCAAATGGAGTTGATTGTACAGTAGAGATTCATTCAGCTTCCAACTCCAGTCCCTTTTTGGTAGAGAGGCCAGGGTGAAAGCCGCCATGCACGGAGCTTGGTCGTATAAGGTGATATTTCTTTTAGATCTCCGCTGATCTAAAAGAGGGAAGAAGAGATGCAGAGGTCAAAATGTGATCTAGTTGTTGGTACGTCCCATGCGGAACCGAGTATTAGGAGAAGTCCTTATCTGTGGGGTGAAGGCTATGCCATACATCAATTAAGCATAAGTCATGGAGTTTCTTATGGAGTTTACTGAGAAGCTTTTGGGTTACACAGGATTTAGCTGAAGATGAGTCTATGACAGGATTTAGCACTAAATTTAGGTCAGCTCCTAGGATTATCTGGCCCTCAGCAAAGAGTTTAAGCGTGTCAAGAGCTTATATAAGCCAATGTACAGGGGACTTATTTGGAACGTAAAAGTTAGCTAAGGTGAACTTACGATCTGCTATCAAGCCTTTGACTAACAGAAGACGTCCATCCGCATCTGTGTGTTGCTGTAAAAAGGTAAATGGGACAGATTGGTGAATTGCTATGGCAACTCTTTTGGAGGCAGAAACTGGCTGTACACTATGGAACCAGTGTGCAATTCGGCAGTCTTGGCATTTTCTTCTGGCGTAGGCGAGTTTCCTGAAGAAATACTATATGGGAATACATTTTCCTGAGAGCCAGCATAACTTGGCCCCGTTTCTGGGGTGAGTTCAGACCTTTCACATTAAATGTAGTGACTGTTATATCAGTCATCTCAGTGGGTAAGTTATTTACTTCTAGGATAGAATTAGTATCTGCAAACTCGTCTATGAGTCCCCTAAAGGGTCTGAATGGGATACCAATGGGAAGGGGAGAAGGAAAGGGGGAGAAAAAGAAAATCAAGAGAAAGTAGAGATAAAAATAACAGTAGCGATCAGTAAAACAGTCAGTTACTGGGTGTGAGGCCAGTAAATGAAGCTATCACTACAGGGGTTTTCAGTGATGTATGTGAATAGCAAGGGGGTGAAACACAAATATACTTCTAGCCTGGTCGTGTTGCCTAGACATCACAGCCAGAAATATGACACTGTTTTTAGTGGCCTATATCTTTTACTAAATTCCTAGACCTTAGGTAAGGAGGTGGGGAAGGGAAGGGGCAAAGCAGAAGCTTATGTTTGTTAGGAATAGGTATGCTGAATACATTAGGTAAGAACATTAAACATGGGTACACTTATATCTGACCTTCATACATATACGTATTGAGTCTACCTATGCTGAGTACATCTGTTATGCTGAAAACATCAGATAAGCTGAGTACATTAGGCCTGCTAGATACATTGAGTATGCTGGGTACATAAAGTTAGACAGGACACATTGCTTATCAGGCACTCTAGCTGTAATCCTTCAGGAAAATACGGAATGTAATTGACAGGAGCACATCATTGGTAAGACTGCATGAACGTGGACTGTCAGGTAAACAGGAGCTGAGAGCTGGGGGGGGGGGGTAGGCTAAGCATAAGCTTATGTTAGGTATAGGTATGCTGAATACATTGGGTAAGGACAGATCTTACGTGGACAGGACACATTGCTTATCAGGCACTCTAGCTGTAATCCTTATGGAAAATACTGAATGTAATTGACAGGAGCACATCCTCAAGACTGCATAAACGTGGACTGTCAGGTAAACAGGAGCTGGAAGCTGGGGTGGGGGGTAAACATAAGCTTATGCTTGTTAGGTATAGGCAGGGTTTTTTTTCTCAGAGAAAAGGTGGTGGAACTCACCCCCAACCTCTCCTGGCCACTACCCACCCCTAGGACCGCCCCTAAAACTGCCCCTTTAGAGAACAGGGATGCAAGTAAAATTGCCAGTGACGGTCGTGACAGCCAGGCTGCCAGTGCCTAGTCCAAACATGGGCAGCACAGCCTGGCCTGGCCCCTTCCTTCCCTCCCAGTATAAAATGCCCCTATACAGAGCCCCCATATAAAATACCCCCTTCTTTTTAGCCTCTGTAGATGTCCCTATAGTGCCACCCAATGATGTGCCAGTAATAAGTGCCCCAATAGATGCCCCCCAATCATGTAACAGTAAGATGTGGCCCCATATCATGTGCCAGTAAGATGTGCCCCCATAGATGCCCCCTAATCATGTGCCAGTAATAAGAGCCCCCCACCATCATGTGCCAGTAGCCTGAGTGCCCCCCTATCTTGTACCAGTAGCCCCCCTATCATGTTCCAGTAGCCCCCCTATCAAGTGCCAGTAGCCCCCCTTATGCGCCAGTAGCCCCCCTTATGTGCCAGAAGCCCCCCTTATGTCTGTGCCAGCAGCCCCCCTTATGTGCCAGTAGCCCCCCTTATGTCTGTGCCAGCAGCCCCCCTTATGTCTGTGCCAGAAGCCCCCCTGATGTGCCAGTAGCCCCCCTTATGTGCCAGTAGCCCCCCTTATGTGCCAGCAGACCCCCTTATGTCTGTGCCAGCAGCCCCCCTTATGTGCCAGTAGCCAGCAGCCCCCCTTATGTCTGTGCTAGCAGCCCCCTTCTGTCTGTGCCGGAAGCCCCCTTATGTGCCAGTATCCCCCTTATGTGCCAGCAGCCCCCCTTATGTGCCAGAAGCCAGTATCCCCCCTTATGTGCCAGCAGCCCCCCTTATTTCTGTGCCAGCCCAGCATCCCCCCTTATGTGCCAGGATTGTCATATTTACATATAAAAAAATAAAATAAACTTATACCTCCTCCAGGATGCGATGCAGGTCTCTTCCGGCCTGTGTCCCTCGCTGGCTCAGGCGGCGCGATGACGTCATCGCGCCGCCTGCACCGGCCTCTGATAGGCTGCCAGCACTAGGCCGGCAGCCTATCACAGGAACAGGGAGGGGACCCACCTCTCCCTGCCCTGCCGCATTACAGACATTTGTATTGCCGTCCTGAGGACGGCGATACAGATGAGATGACTTTGGAGATGAGTGAGCGCTTCCACAATCGAAGCGCAGCGCTCATCTCCTGCTGTGCCCTGCCGGCGCCCCCCTTCTGACAGCGCCCCGGGCGGCTGCCCGGCCTGCCCGCCCCAAGAAACGGCCCGCCCGCCCCAAGAAACAGCCCTGCAGTAACTAAAGGGGGGCGGAGCGAGTCCGCAGAAAATAGGTGGCGGAACGCCGTTACGGGGCGTTCCGCCAGAAAAAAATGCCTGGGTATAGGTATGCTGAATACATTAGATAAGGACAGATCTTAAATGGCCCCTCAAGTCAAGGCTTTCAGGTAAGAGGAGAACAATAACATTAAACATGGGTAAACTTATATCTGATCTTCATACATATACACTCACCTAAAGAATTATTAGGAACACCTGTTCTATTTCTCATTAATGCAATTATCTAGTAAACCAATCACATGGCAGTTGCTTCAATGCATGTAGGCTTAGTGGTCCTGGTCAAGACAATCTCCTGAACTCCTAACTGAATGTCAGAATGGGAAAGAAAGGTGATTTAAGCAATTTTGAGCGTGGCATGGTTGTTATGTTCTATTGGTCTGTAGGACCAAAAAAATCCCTTTAGGGATCCCTATTTGGCAGTTAAAATCATAACTTTATTCATAATTCATTTACTAACACACATCTAGTTGAGAAAAAACAAAGAAAAATTGATTAAAACTATCAGTGGTAAGGAGTTGTGAGATAATAGTCAATAAATCTGGTTGCCTGGATTTTGCAACCTTTTATAACAAAATATTTGTATCCGGCTCTATATAATAGATATCTTTTGTTGTATAGTTTGAGGGCCGTTGATATGTGGAACCTCCCCTTTGTTATGGACTCGTATGAAATTCCCAATATGGGCTCAACGCGTGATTTTTACACTTTGTTTTATTTAAAGTACATCTAGAAGGCCTATATTTAGTTTCAGTTTTAGTCGTGCTGAATCTCATATATTATTGCCATTCCCCTATTTAGGCACTTTTAGAATGTCACACTATTGCAATGCTTCTGAATGGCTACAATGTTGCCTCTATTTATTTCATAGAGGTCAGTGTAGGCACATTTCTATTGTACAAGCACCGCTGAGCAAACAGGTGCCTGCAGTAACGCTGCTTGGCACTAGAGGTAGGTATTGAACCGCCACATCAATCTCTGAACTATCTTCGCCTCACTATTCTTCTTTAATATACCATATATTGTATGGCCGGTACTCCTCTCACTCACTTAAACACACTGCCTAAAAATAGGTTCGCATAACTACACCCCTCCCGACATGTTTCGCCGCTGTTGCGGCTTCGTCAGGGGATGCGGGGTATACGTGTGCGCGCGCTCGAATGGACCTCCCTTTATGCTCTCCAAAAGTCCCGCCCCTCTAGGTCGCTCAACCAGTCCCGTTCGTACATGCGTTCACGGATCAAAGGTCACTATTCCACGTGTATGCTCTGCGCCTCTCCTGTGCCGTCGCAAGTCAGTGACGCCCAGTCCCAATTCAATGACGTCAGATAATGTTTACATGAGAAAACTGTCATGTTAATGGACTGTCAGGAGATCGCTGGGTAGTTCACTTATCTTTTTTAACATTTCTGGGCTGGTTTAAAGCGAGCAATACCTATAATTAATGTTTTATACTATGATGAGATGATGGCTAGAAACCGAATTAGTATGAATTTTATATTTAACCCCCTATTGATCTATCTTATTAATTTGACTAAAACGGGCAACTTTTTCAGCGATTTCTTAATAGTGACATACACTCTCCTTCCCTAGCTCTTCATTTTAATAATTATTTAGATTTTTTTTTTTAGATTTTTTTTTTTATATTATTTTCATATTTTGTTTCTATATATATAATAAACATAGATACAATATAAATTGATCTAGATCGTTATTACTATATAGTCTATCTTTTAATGGTAGGTACTATATAGATTTATTGGGGATCATTCACACAGTGTATAAAAACATTTTAGCTGTATATGTCCCCTCAGAAATCCTACCAATCTAGAGAGCCATCAGGACGATTTTGTATATCTATATCTTGTGTATTTATTTGTATATCTAATTCGTTCAGAAGACACATTTCATCATTATATTTATTATTGATTTTATTTCATTATATTTTATAGGTTATTGGTGTAATTTATTTTTAATTATTTATCATATTTTGAATAGATCACTGTAGGATTGACTACAACGAGGATATTGAAAATGGAGCCAACAATTGTTTTCAAGATTAAGTAAAATGTATTTTATAAAGGTAAATCTTGAACGTGGGTGGGTCATTTACTCGGAGATTTTTGAAGGGGGGGGGGGTCACCATTCTTTATTTCCTCTCTTACATGTTGTTTTTTATATACTTATCATATTAAATTTTTCAATACGTTATTTTATGTGCTATCTATTTAAATGAAGGCTGTATATGAAAAGCCTTCATTTAGGCCTCCTGGACTTAAAGTTTGTAGCCTTTGTATCCATCTGGCTTCCTCCTGTAGAAGTTTTATATCCAGATTTCCACTCCTAGGTCCCAGGGTCTTTTTCATCAACCCCCAAAATTTGAGGACTTCAATATTTCCCCCATGGGCATATGTAATGTGCCTGTAGAGAGACGTGTCTTTTCCTGTATTTATTGCACTAATATGCCCAGATATCCTTCGTCTTAATTCCTGTGTGGTTTTACCCACATATAATTTTGGGCAGTTGCAGGATGCAATATAGATAATTCCGCTGCTGCGGCAATTAAAATATTCTCTTATTGCGTATTCACGTCCATCTGCGGGGTTTTTAAATTTTTTTACTCTCGGTAGGTACTTACAAAACGTACAGTTACCACATGGGAATGAGCCAATGATACTGGATTTTAACCAAGTTGTGTTTATTGTTTCCTTTGCAGGTAAAAAACTGTGAACCAATTTGTCCTTCAGATTCTGTCCCCTTCTATATGTCACACTTGGATATGATGATAGGACTGGTCTTAATTCATCATCACTGGTAAGTATTTTCCAGTGTTTTTTCAGAATATTCATTATTTGTTGGTTATTACAATCATATGTGCCTATACATCTTATCCTTTTTTCTTTTTCCTCATTTTTCTTTTTATACTCATGTGATAGAAGTTCCTCCCTCTTGACATTTTTGACGCGATTAAAAGCCCTTTTTAGGCATTTTCCAGGATAGCCTCTACTCCTGAATCGTTTGTATAGTTCGTCAGCCTCCTTTTTAAAGGACTCCTCCGTTGTGCAATTTCTTTTGGCCCTTAAATATTGCCCCATATTTAGGGCCCTAAATATGGGGCAATATTTAAGGGCCAAAAGAAATTGCACAACGGAGGAGTCCTTTAAAAAGGAGGCTGACGAACTATACAAACGATTCAGGAGTAGAGGCTATCCTGGAAAATGCCTAAAAAGGGCTTTTAATCGCGTCAAAAATGTCAAGAGGGAGGAACTTCTATCACATGAGTATAAAAAGAAAAATGAGGAAAAAGAAAAAAGGATAAGATGTATAGGCACATATGATTGTAATAACCAACAAATAATGAATATTCTGAAAAAACACTGGAAAATACTTACCAGTGATGATGAATTAAGACCAGTCCTATCATCATATCCAAGTGTGACATATAGAAGGGGACAGAATCTGAAGGACAAATTGGTTCACAGTTTTTTACCTGCAAAGGAAACAATAAACACAACTTGGTTAAAATCCAGTATCATTGGCTCATTCCCATGTGGTAACTGTACGTTTTGTAAGTACCTACCGAGAGTAAAAAAATTTAAAAACCCCGCAGATGGACGTGAATACGCAATAAGAGAATATTTTAATTGCCGCAGCAGCGGAATTATCTATATTGCATCCTGCAACTGCCCAAAATTATATGTGGGTAAAACCACACAGGAATTAAGACGAAGGATATCTGGGCATATTAGTGCAATAAATACAGGAAAAGACACGTCTCTCTACAGGCACATTACATATGCCCATGGGGGAAATATTGAAGTCCTCAAATTTTGGGGGTTGATGAAAAAGACCCTGGGACCTAGGAGTGGAAATCTGGATATAAAACTTCTACAGGAGGAAGCCAGATGGATACAAAGGCTACAAACTTTAAGTCCAGGAGGCCTAAATGAAGGCTTTTCATATACAGCCTTCATTTAAATAGATAGCACATAAAATAACGTATTGAAAAATTTTATATGATAAGTATATAAAAAACAACATGTAAGAGAGGAAATAAAGAATGGTGACCCCCCCCCCCCTTCAAAAATCTCCGAGTAAATGACCCACCCACGTTCAAGATTTACCTTTATAAAATACATTTTACTTAATCTTGAAAACAATTGTTGGCTCCATTTTCAATATCCTCGTTGTAGTCAATCCTACAGTGATCTATTCAAAATATGATAAATAATTAAAAATAAATTACACCAATAACCTATAAAATATAATGAAATAAAATCAATAATAAATATAATGATGAAATGTGTCTTCTGAACGAATTAGATATACAAATAAATACACAAGATATAGATATACAAAATCGTCCTGATGGCTCTCTAGATTGGTAGGATTTCTGAGGGGACATATACAGCTAAAATGTTTTTATACACTGTGTGAATGATCCCCAATAAATCTATATAGTACCTACCATTAAAAGATAGACTATATAGTAATAACGATCTAGATCAATTTATATTGTATCTATGTTTATTATATATATAGAAACAAAATATGAAAATAATATAAAAAATAAAAATCAAAAAAAAAAAATCTAAATAATTATTAAAATGAAGAGCTAGGGAAGGAGAGTGTATGTCACTATTAAGAAATCGCTGAAAAAGTTGCCCGTTTTAGTCAAATTAATAAGATAGATCAATAGGGGGTTAAATATAAAATTCATACTAATTCGGTTTCTAGCCATCATCTCATCATAGTATAAAACATTAATTATAGGTATTGCTCGCTTTAAACCAGCCCAGAAATGTTAAAAAAGATAAGTGAACTACCCAGCGATCTCCTGACAGTCCATTAACATGACAGTTTTCTCATGTAAACATTATCTGACGTCATTGAATTGGGACTGGGCGTCACTGACTTGCGACGGCACAGGAGAGGCGCAGAGCATACACGTGGAATAGTGACCTTTGATCCGTGAACGCATGTACGAACGGGACTGGTTGAGCGACCTAGAGGGGCGGGACTTTTGGAGAGCATAAAGGGAGGTCCATTCGAGCGCGCGCACACGTATACCCCGCATCCCCTGACGAAGCCGCAACAGCGGCGAAACATGTCGGGAGGGGTGTAGTTATGCGAACCTATTTTTAGGCAGTGTGTTTAAGTGAGTGAGAGGAGTACCGGCCATACAATATATGGTATATTAAAGAAGAATAGTGAGGCGAAGATAGTTCAGAGATTGATGTGGCGGTTCAATACCTACCTCTAGTGCCAAGCAGCGTTACTGCAGGCACCTGTTTGCTCAGCGGTGCTTGTACAATAGAAATGTGCCTACACTGACCTCTATGAAATAAATAGAGGCAACATTGTAGCCATTCAGAAGCATTGCAATAGTGTGACATTCTAAAAGTGCCTAAATAGGGGAATGGCAATAATATATGAGATTCAGCACGACTAAAACTGAAACTAAATATAGGCCTTCTAGATGTACTTTAAATAAAACAAAGTGTAAAAATCACGCGTTGAGCCCATATTGGGAATTTCATACGAGTCCATAACAAAGGGGAGGTTCCACATATCAACGGCCCTCAAACTATACAACAAAAGATATCTATTATATAGAGCCGGATACAAATATTTTGTTATAAAAGGTTGCAAAATCCAGGCAACCAGATGTATTGACTATTATCTCACAACTCCTTACCACTGATAGTTTTAATCAATTTTTCTTTGTTTTTTCTCAACTAGATGTGTGTTAGTAAATGAATTATGAATAAAGTTATGATTTTAACTGCCAAATAGGGATCCCTAAAGGGATTTTTTTGGTCCTACAGACCAATAGAACATTATAGATTTATATCCCGAGGATCCCTATAAAGGGACTGTGGAGATTTATTTGGCATGGTTGTTGGTGCCAGACGGGCCGGTCTGAGTATTTCACAATCTGCTCAGTTACTGGGATTTTCACGCGCAACCATTTCTAGGGTTTACAAAGAATGGTGTGAAAAGGGAAAAACATCCAGTATGTGGCAGTCCTGTGAGCGAAAATGCCTTGTGGATGCTAGAGGTCAGAGGAGAATGGGCCGACTGATTCAAGCTGATAGAAGAGCAACGTTGACTGAAATAACCACTCGTTACAACCGAGGTATGCAGCAAAGCATTTGTGAAGCCACAACACGCACAACCTTGAGGCGGATGGGCTAAAACAGCAGAACACCCCACCGGGTACCACTCATCTCCACTACAAATAGGAAAAAGAGGCTACAATTTGCACGAGCTCACCAAAATTGGACTGTTGAAGACTGGAAAAATGTTGCCTGGTCTGATGATTCTCGATTTCTGTTGAGACATTCAACTGGTAGAGTCCGAATTTGGCGTAAACAGAATGAGAACATGTATCCATCCTCTGATGGCTACTTCCAGCAGGATAATGCACCATGTCACAAAGCTCGAATAATTTCAAATTGGTTTCTTGAACATGACAATAAGTTCACTGTACTAAAATAACCCCCACAGTCACCAGATCTCAACCCAATAGAGCATCTTTGGGATGTGGTGGAACGGGAGCTTCGTGCCCTGGATGTGCATCCCTCAAATCTCCATCAACTGCAAGACGCTATCCTATCAATATGGGCCAACATTTCTAAAGAATGCTATCAGCACCTTGTTGAATCAATGCCACGTAGAATTAAGACAGTTCTGAAGGCAAAAGGGGGTCCATTAGTATGGTGTTCCTAATAATTCTTTCGGTGAGTGTATGTATTAAGCTTACCTATGCTGGGTATATCTGTTACACTGAGTATATTAGGTAAGCTGAATACATTAGGCCCACTAGATATATTAAGCATGCTGAGTACATTAAGTTAAATAGAACACAGTGCTTATCAGACACCCTAACTGCGATCCTTCAGGAAATACTGAATGTAATTGACAAGAGCACATCCTTACTTAAACTACATGCATGTGGACTGTCAGGTAAACAGGGACTGAGAACATTTGTCAAGGGTTCCTTAACATAGAACAACAGCAAACAGGGTACAAGGTGTACCGGAACATTCATTGGAATCAGTGGCTATCCTAAGCCCAAGGGGTATACTGCGGTTTGGTCGCAGGACCCAAAACTTGTGATCAAGGGGCAGGATATTCCACTTTATGTAATATATGCACCAAAGTGTACAGTATATGTACCAAAGTGTAGGGACTATCTATCATGATAGGACTACTGCCGGGACCCTTCCATGTCCCCATCAATACTGGACCAGAACTTGGCGTGGAAGTCCTCAGGGTGGGAGATCTATGGATCCCATCAGGTACTTGGTCGCTTTGCTGGTCTTGGTGCGATGAACTCTTCTCCAGGGTTCCAGCTGTGGCAGGGTCGGGAGCGCCGTTGGGTAGTTCACCAGTAGCCATGTAGGGATGTCGATGGGTTGGATGCCAATGTGCTCCCACGCCTTGTCCAGATCATCCGGTGTATGTATGGCAATGCGTTTCCCATTCTTATTTATGGATAGTCCAAACGGGTACATCCAAGTATATGGTATTTTTTTCGCTCTAAGTGAATCTAGTTGTCACGGATGGTGTACAGGAAACAAGGCAAAGCAACATGTATAAATGACTCGCTGGATCCAAAAGCTAAGGAACCAAGGGAGACCCCTGCAGAAGACCTGGCACTTTCCCTGGCTGCTCAGCCTATGCAAAGATCCTAATGGTGGAGATTTGCATATCCACGAACATAGACTATAAAGCCCTGAGCACCCTACAATAGTGAGGGGACACGACCACCGGCTCCCTACACAAGATACGGAGGGGGTCAGGGTCACCTGGGATCCAGCAAACAGAAAATAACAGATAAAGGTACAACACTTAGCTTTGAAGCAAACAGGAGAACAAAGTCAGCATGCACACACACTCCAGGAAGTAGTATAAGCCGCCCAGAAAAGCATTCTGGGGAGGAATTTAAAGGGAAGCAATTAGTCCAACACATGACAGCTGAGAGAGGCTAACGAGAGGAGGAACTGAATACCACAACACAGAAACTCAAGGAGGAGGTTCTGAAAGGCCTCTGTCAGAGCTTCTCAGCTGTCTGGTTGTGACAGTACCCCTCCCTCTACGAGTGGACTCCGGACACTCAGAACCCACCTTCTCAGGATGGGACCTATGGAAAGCCCTGATGAGACGAGAGGCCTTAATGTCATTCACTGGGACCCACATCCTCTCCTCAGGACCATACCCCTCCCAATGAACAAGGTACTGAAGAGAACCGCGGACAAGACGAGAATCCACAATCCTAGAGACCTGAAATTCAAGATTCCCATCAACCATAATCGGAGGAGGAGGCAAAGGCGAGGGTACAATGGGTTGAACATAAGGTTTCAATAAGGACTTATGAAAAACATTATGGATCTTCCAAGTCTGAGGAAGATCAAGACGGTATGCAACAGGATTGATGACAGACAGGATTTTGTAAGGCCCAATAAACCTAGGACCCAACTTCCAGGAGGGAACCTTCAATTTGATATTCTTGGTAGACAACCACACCAGATCACCAACATTCAGGTCCGGACCAAGCACACGTCTCTTATCTGCCACACGCTTATATCTCTCACTCATGCTCTTTAGATTATCCTGAATCTTTTGCCAAATAGATGACAAAGAGGAGGAGAATCTGTCCTCATCAGGTAAACCAGAAGACCCCTCTCCCGAGAAAGTCCCAAACTGCGGATGAAACCCATATGCACCAAAAAATGGTGACTTATAAGAGGACTCCTGACGACGGTTATTTAGAGCAAACTCAGCAAGGGACAAAAAAGAACACCAATCCTCTTGATTCTCCGCCACAAAACAGCGCAGATATGTCTCCAGATTCTGATTGACGCGCTCTGTCTGGCCATTCGACTGCGGGTGGAAAGCAGAAGAGAATGACAACCGAACCCCCAAGCGAGAACAGAAAGCCTTCCAGAATCTGGAAACAAACTGCGTGCCCCTATCAGAGACTATGTCTGAAGGAATACCATGCAATTTTACAATGTGATCAATAAATGCCTGCGCCAGAGTCTTAGCATTGGGCAAACCATTTTGCTAAAACGGTCCACCACCACCAGAATCACGGTCTTCCCCGAGGAACGAGGCAGGTCCGTTATGAAGTCCATGGACAGATGTGTCCAAGGACGGGAAGGAATGGGTAAGGGAAGGAGAGGACCTGATGGCCGTGAATGAGGGACTTTGGCACGAGCGCAAGTCTCGCAGGCTGCCACAAAACCCTCAACCGACTTACGAAGCGCAGGCCACCAGAATCTCCGAGCGATGAGATCCAGTGTGGCTCTTACCCCCGGGTGCCCAGCAAGGACCGTATCGTGGTGTTCTTTAAAAATCTTGTGTCTTAAAGCGAGAGGCACAAACAACCTCCCAGGAGGACAAAGATAAGGAGCCTCTGACTGGGCTGCCTGCACCTCTGCCTCCAATTCAGGAAAAAGAGCAGAGACCACCACACCTTCAGCCAAAATGGGACCCGGGTCTTCAAAATTCCCGCCTCCCGGAAAACAACGTGACAGGGCATCTGCCTTCACATTCTTAACTCCAGGGCGGAACGTGACAACAAAATTAAACCTAGAAAAGAACAAAGACCATCTGGCCTGTCTCGGGTTCAGACGCTTGGCTGACTCCAAGTAGGCCAGATTTTTATGGTCAGTAAATACGGTAATAGGGTGTCTGGCTCCCTCTAGCCAATGGCGCCATTCCTCAAAAGCCAACTTGATGGCCAACAATTCCCTATCTCCCACATCGTAATTTCTCTCTGCGGAGGAGAGTTTTCTTGAGAAAAAGGCACATGGTCGCCAATTGGCAGGAGAGGAACCCTGAGACAAGACCGCCCCCACACCCACCTCAGAAGCATCAACCTCAACTATGAAAGGTAAAGAAACATCAGGTTGCACCAAGATGGGAGCGGAAGCAAAACTCTCCTTGATGTCAGAAAAAGCCTTACGCGCCTCTACTGACCAAGAAGAAAAATCTACCCCCTTTCTGGTCATATCAGTGAGTGGTTTAACAATAGAAGAATAATTCAAAATGAACTTCCTGTAATAATTGGCAAAGCCCAAAAAACGCATCAGCGCCTTCTGATTCTCAGGAAGCTCCCACTCAAGCACAGCGTGGACCTTCTCGGGGTCCATGCGAAAACCAGAAGCGGAGAGAAGAAACCCAAGAAATTGAATTTCTGGAACCGCAAACACACATTTTTCCAGTTTCGCATATAATTTATTCTCCCGCAGGATGAGCAAGACCTGACGTAAATGTTCCTTATGAGTTTTGAAATCGGGAGAAAAAATCAAAATGTCATCCAAATACACCAATACAAATTTTCCCATCAAATGATAAAAAATGCTGTTCACGAAATGCTGAAAAACGGCTGGGGCATTCATCAAACCAAAAGGCATAACCAAATTTTCAAAATGGCCCTCAGGGGTATTGAAGGCCGTCTTCCATTTGTCCCCTTCTCTGACCCTGACCAGGTTGTATGCCCCTCTAAGATCTAATTTGGAAAAGACTTTAGCCCCAACAACCTGGTTAAACAGGTCCGGGATCAGAGGAAGCGGATAAGGGTCACGAATTGTGATATTGTTCAGCTCCCTGAAATCCAGACAAGGTCTTAAAGAACCATCTTTTTTCTTAACAAAGAAAAAACCAGCGGCAACAGGTGACTTCGAGGGTCGTATGTGTCCCTTTCTCAGACTCTCAGAGATATAAGCACGCATAGCGATCCTCTCAGGTTGGGAAAGATTGTATAAACGAGATTTAGGCAGCTTGGCGTCTGGGATGAGATTAATAGGGCAATCGTACTCCCTGTGTGGGGGCAAATCCTGAACTCCACTCTCAGAGAAGACATCCGAAAATTCAGAGAGAAAAGATGGTACAGTCTTAGTAGCAACCTCAGAAACAGATGTCATGAGGCAATTCTCTCTGCAAAAGTCACTCCAACCATTTATTTGCCTCGCTTGCCAATCAATGGTGGGGTTATGCTTAGTGAGCCAGGGCAGCCCCAACACCAGAGGGGTAGGTAAACCGCTAAGAACGAAACATAACACATCCTCAACATGAGCATCACTCACAATTAAACGGATATTGTGAACTATGCCCTTTAATGATTTTTGAGAAAGTGGAGCGGAATCGATAGCAAAAACAGGAATATCCTTTCCCAAAGTGCGCACCTGGAAACCATGAGTTATCGCAAATTGATTATCAATGAGATTGACCGCTGCTCCACTATCCACAAAAATCTCACAAAAAATGTTCTTGCTCTCTAGCGCCACCCTAGCCGGCAGGACAAAACGGGAACTACAAGCAAATGGAAAACCTTCAATTTCCGCCTCAACCCTGCCAATAGTAACAGACGGAACATTTTTAAAAGATTTTTTCCTGTTTGTTTCTTTATTACTCCCAGAAAACTGCCTGAATCTCCTAGAGGGACAAATATTTGCAAAATGATTTATACCTCCACAACAAAAACAAACCCTCCCATGCGAGCTGAATCTTCTATTGTAAGAAGCAATCAACCCCAGCTGCATGGGCTCCTGCTCAGAAGGGGCTGACGGCGACTGAGACCCCTGCGCACAGAATGGGACCGCTGCACTGTCCTGGGACTGAGTATGACAGGAAGGGGACATCTCTCCTCTCTCTCTAAGACGCCTGTCAATACGAACGGCCTGAGACATAGCAGAGTCCAAAGAAATAGGCCTCTCATGAAAGGCAAATGCATCTTTCAATCCCTCTGAAAGACCATGGCAAAATTGACTTCGGAGCGCAGCATCATTCCAACCAGTATCAACTGCCCATCTCCGAAATTCTGAGCAGTACATTTCTGCGGATTGTTTACCCTGGCATAATAGACGTAGTTTAGAATCAGCCAGAGCAATACAATCCGGATCATCATATATCTGACCCAGGGCTAAAAAGAATTCATCCACTGAACGGAGAGGCCGTGCCCCCTCCGTCAGCGAAAAGGCCCAGGACTGAGCGTTACCTCTGAGCAGTGATATAATGATCCCCACCCTCCGTTCCTCATCACCAGAGGAGTGGGGAAGAAGGCGAAAATGGAGTTTGCAAGCCTCTCTAAAACGCACAAAATTCTCACTACCCCCGGAGAACGTATCCGGGAGCGAGATCTTAGGCTCAGAACAAACTCCATGAACGCAAGCTGAACCGGTCACTTGAAGCTGAGAAAAAGTCTTACGGAGATCAGCTACCTCCAATGAAAGACCCTGGAAGCGTTCAGCTAAAAGTGAAACCGGATCCATGCTAGAGACGGTTATGGCGGCTTATAATGTCACGGACGGTGTACAGGAAACAAGGCAAAGCAACATGTATAAATGACTCGCTGGATCCAAAAGCTAAGGAACCAAGGGAGACCCCTGCAGAAGACCTGGCACTTTCCCTGGCTGCTCAGCCTATGCAAAGATCCTAATGGTGGAGATTTGCATATCCACGAACCTTGACTATAAAGCCCTGAGCACCCTACAATAGTGAGGGGACACGACCACCGGCTCCCTACACAAGATACGGAGGGAGTCAGGGTCACCTGGGATCCAGCAAACAGAAAATAACAGATAAAGGTACAACACTTTGCTTTGAAGCAAACAGGAGAACAAAGTCAGCATGCACACACACTCCAGGAAGTAGTATAAGCCGCCCAGAAAAGTATTCTGGGGAGGAATTTAAAGGGAAGCAATTAGTCCAACACATGACAGCTGAGAGAGGCTAACGAGAGGAGGAACTGAATACCACAACACAGAAACTCAAGGAGGAGGTTCTGAAAGGCCTCTGTCAGAGCTTCTCAGCTGTCTGGTTGTGACACTAGTAAGGGTTTCAGTATGCGCCTTTTTGCCAACGTTGATGGAGCAATGTCCTGGTATAGGGCGATATCTGTACCTCCTTACACAATTCGGCCTTTAGTACGTGCCGCCTCCATGACCCGCGCTGTGTCTACAAAGGACAGTAGGCCGCAAACCACATCTCTCAGCCTCTCATTTGGTTTTGCCTGGGGTCTTAATGCTCTGTGTATGCGCTCTATAGTGATTGTCGCAGTTGAATCAGAGTCTAATAGGTCTGCGAATATTTCCATGGCTACTTTTTATATACGAATGTTACGCCGTCTGCTGCGGTTTTCTTGGTCCTCCAGCAGTGAGAAGGCTCTGTTGAGCTCATAAGCATGTCCGCTAAGGCACTCAGCCACCCCAGTGGCATGCAATCTCAGGTCTTGCGCCGCTTGCTCCAGTGCCTCGACTCTGTGCCCCACTTGGGAGATCTCAGTTTTAATGTCTGCCAGTTCGGTCAGGACCGGTCTGAGGGCTTTGTCTAGTGCTTGTCTGAGCACTTTGGTAAGAAAAGACTTGGACACCGGTACCGTCTTTCATGCGTGCCGTCGCCATTTTGGCGCCTGCTCCCGGCGAGTGAGAGCTTCTCTTTTTAAGGAACTTTTGCATGTCTTGTTGTCCTTTGTGGGATCGGGGAGTATCTGGGGGGTCTAGTCCCCTATCTCGGCCGTATTTGACCATTTCTGGTCTGGTCACTGCTGTTTATAAGGCTGTAGATGCTAGGACGTGGAGGAGCAGCTCTTTCACACAGCCATCCACGCCAGCGGCCAGGCCCTGCCCCCCCTTTCTTGGTTTTTGAGGTGTCTACTCCATTGCAGCTCGTGCTTTGCACTTAGATGCCTGGTCATGCAGGTTGTGCTCAGGTTGAGAACGTTTATGCCTCGCTTCAGGCTCCGATTGCACAGCGTGCAAACCACTCGTGTCTTGTTGTCAGCACATTGTCTGAAGAACTCCTTGGAGCTGGCTTTGGTGTGCTCGGCCCCTTGCTGCGGTGGGAAGTAGCAGGCGTACTGTCTAGGGGATGGCAGCTCCGCTTTTGCACCCTGCTCCCTCTTCTGCTGTGCTGGTGGCTCTGTGCGACCACCGCCTCTTCCTCCGAACTAAACAGGTCACTGGCATGACCTTGATTCCATGTGGGGTCGAGGACCTCATCATCCTCCACATCATCTTCCACCCAGTCTTTACCCCTGCCTTCCTTGACAATCTGCACACTTTCGAAAGCCACAGCAGTGGGCACCTGTGTTTCGTCATTATTCGAGACGTGCTGCCATGGTCCTCCCATGTACTCATCTTGAAACATAAGTGGTTGAGCATCAGTGCACTTAATTTCTTCCACTTCTGGGGCAGAGTGTATGGCCCTGGGACACCCTGCTAACAGAGTCATCAAAAAGCAGAAGAGACTGCTGTATGAATTGGGGCTCAGACTGCTTGGCTGATTTGCAAGGGGGTGAGGTGAAAGACTGATGGACATCGGCTGCAGGTGCCAACACTGATCTTTAAGCAAGAGACTGGGTGGAAGACAATGTGACGGAACTGGAGGCACTGGAGGCCAATCTATTATCGCCTGTACTAGTTCTGGCTTTACCATTCGTAGAGCCGCATTAGGCCCAACCAAATACCGCTTCAGGTTCTGTTACCTACTCGCACCTGAGGAAGGGGTTTCACTTGTGCGTGTAGCTGGCACAGATCGACCACGTCTTCTCCCTTCAACAGGAGCTCCACCAGCAGCACCACGACCTGGGCCACATCCCTTATTTTTACGCTCTACTCATATTTCTCAAATTTAGGATCTTGCCCTAAATAAGTGTTTCATTAATAGCAGAATAGAACGACAGTATGTAAAGGGTGTATCTCACACGTACAGATGAAGACTAGGCCGCAATTAAAGATTTGTGCCCAAAATGGCTGTTTTATTAATAGCAGAATAGAACCACAGTATGTAAAGGGTGTATCTCACACGTACAGATCCAGACTATCCCGCAATTAAAGATTTTTGCCCAAAATGGGTGTTTTTTTAATAGCAGAATATGACAGCAGTATATAACGCTTGAATTTCACATGTGCAGATGCAGCAAGGGCTGTAAAATTGTGTATTTTGCCCAAAAAGGGTGTTTTTTATAACCGTGAAAAGTATAGCTGTAGCTATAGTTAGCTTGAATTGCACACTGACTAATGCTGCAAAGGCACCAGATGTAGGATATTGCCAAAAAATGATGTTTTTTTAGAACCAGATTATTATTGCAGTATTTCAAGCTTGGATTTGAATGTCACAAAAGCACAGATGCAGTGCTGGTGCACTGAGCTTGCATAAAATGGCTGCCGCCGCCGCCCGCCTAACTAACAGACGGATAAAAGTTCTTTTTCTGTGTCACTGGGCTCAGGGCAGGGTAAAAAGATTGTGCCCTGCACCCACACAAATAACTCTATGTAGATCGCTGAGTTCAATTGGAGTTCTGATCACAGATTCTCTCCTATTCTCTCCCTCACAGCAGCAGCATCCTCTCCCTACACTAAGCACAGCAGAGTGGCGTACAGCGCTACGTGACTGCGGCTTATATAGAGGCTGGGTCACATGCTGCACTGGCCAATCACAGCCAAGCCATTAGTAGACATGGCTGTGATGGCTTCTAAGGTCACACAGTTAAACGCTTGTTGATTGGCTGCTCTGCAGCCTTTCAAAAATCGCCAAGAAATCGCCGAACACCGAACCGGAACCCGACTGAAATGTTCGGGTTCGGGGTCCAAAAATCCAAAAGTTCAGTACGAACCCGAACTTTACAGTTGGGGTTCGCTCAACCCTATTTAAAAATAATAACAGAAAGTATTACTTTACTGAGAGAGTAGTGGATGCATGGAATAGCCTTCCTGCAGAAGTGGTAGCTGCAAATACAGCGAAGGAGTTTAAGCATGCATGGGATAGGCATAAGGCCATCCTTCATATAAGATAGGGCCAGGGGCTATCCATAGTATTCAGTATATTGGGCAGACTAGATGGGCCAAATGGTTCTTATCTGCCGACACATTCTATGTCTCTATGTTTCTAAGCTAAGTTACCTAACATTACTATTAGCTCGGCTCCAGGTCCAAATGGATTACACCCAAGAGTTCTTACAGAACTCAGTTCAGTTACTGCTGTGTCGCTGTCATAATTTTTAGAAATTCTCTAGGGACTGATATAGTGCCATATGACTGGTACAAGGCAAATGTGTTGCCAAACGGCTCTAGGCCCTCCACAGGTGATTATAGACCAGTTAAACTTCTATTGTGGGTATTCTTAAGGGACTATATCCAGGAGTATGTGACTGTAAATAATACCGTTAGTGGTAACCAGCATGGGTTTATAAAGGACAGAAGTTGTCACACTAACCTGGTATTGTGATTATGAGGAGGTGAGCAGAAGCCTTGACAGAAGGGCAGCTGTGGAGGTAGTGTTTCTGCATTTTGTAAAGACATTTGATACTGTCTCTCGTCGATGTTTAATAGGTACAATAAGGTCTATAAGCTTAGAAAGTATAGTTTGTGTCCAGAGAGTTATAAGTCCCGGGTTATAAGTGGTGTATCCCAAGGTTCAGTGCTAGATCCTCTATTATTTAATTTATTTATTAATGATATCAAGGATGGGATTATGAGCACAATTTCTATTTTAGCAGATGACACCAAGCTATGTAGTACTGTGCAGTCTAAGGAAGATGTACAAAAACCACAAGCTGACTTTGATATCAACTTGGCAAATGAAGTTCAATGTGGATAAATGTAAAGTTCTGCATCTGGGTGGCAATAATCTACGTGCATCATATGTGCTAGGGGAAGTAACACCGGGAGAATCACTTTTTGAAAAGGATTTGGGTGTACTTGTAGATCGTAGATTAAATAACAGCATACAATGTCAATCAGCTGCTTGTAAGGCGAGACATGGACTCGCGGGACAGGGATGTAATATTACCTCTTTTACCACCTTACAAAGTGTTGGTGCGGCCTCACCCGGAATATGCAGTTCAGTTCTGGGCACCAGTCCATAGAAAAGATCCCCTGGAGCTGCAAAAAGTACAGAGGAGAGCGACTAAATTGTTGAGGGGCCTGGAGGGTCTTAGGAAAGATTAAAATAATTAAATGTATTTAGTCTTGAGAAGAGACATCTAAAGGGGTAACATTATTAACCTATTCAAATATATAAATGGGCCATACAAAAAATATGGTGAAAAGCTGTTCCATGTAAAATGCCCTAAAAAGACAAGGGGCACTGCCTGTGACTGGAGAAGAAAAAGTTCAGTCTCCAGAGAGGTCAAAGCTTCTTTACTGTAAGATCTGTGAATCTATGGAATTGTCTACCTCAAGACGTGGTCACAACATAACAGTGGGCAGTTTTATGAAGAACTTAGATAAATTCTCAAAAGTAAATAACATTAATTCTTATAAAAATACGCTGAAATCTGGGTCTCACTCGCCTTTTTCTAAAATTTGCTTCCCCACTTATCCCTTGGTTGAACTTGATGGACTTATGTCTTTTTGCAACCATGTTAAGTATGTAACTCTGTAATTGTTGCATTTCTTCTGCAACAAGGTACCTCTAAATTGAATAATGTCTATCAGCTCCTGAAAAAGATGTTTCTAAATGTATCCTCACTGTTTGCATAGATCTATGGCTATAACTTTGTACGTGGAAATATGGAGCATGGAAATGAAAAAGAATATTATCCATGTCTTTGGTATACAGACACATGGATCAATATACTGTAATCATGTTTATACATCTTGTAGACCATCTCTTCATTTAGCTAGACATCTCCTGGTCTTCATGTTCGCCATAGAAGAAATAAACAGAAGATCTGACCTCTTACCTAATATCACTCTGGGATACAAGATCTATGACTCCGGTGTGTTAGAACATAAAGCTGTACAGAGTGCACTGAGTATACTGTCAGGACGAGAAGAAGCCGTCCCCAACTACAGCTGTGATGAGAACAACGTGGTGGCTTTTATCGGACACTTGATGTCTTCCTCCAGTCTGTCCATAGCGGAGATAACTGGGATCTATGGCTATCCTCAGGTAAACAAAGGACAAACACGTGCAATATGCTTTTCTTATACAGTGGACTGAAGGTGCAGGGAAGGTTGTGAAACAAGGGAGTCAGTCGCACCCTGGCAATACACAGGGAGAACATACAAACTCCATGCAGATGTTGCCCCTGTACAGTGTTCATTTTAGGACATGGTCAGATATCATAGTCAAGTATCAAAATAATGCCAATGTGACACCCGACTGTGACACCCGACTGTGACACCCGACTGTGACACCCGACTCTGACACCCGACACCTGACACCCGACACCTGACACCTGACACCTGACCCTGACACCTGACCCTGACTCTCATATCTGAGTTTGACTTATGATCTTCATAGGTCAGTGTCAAAGTGAGAAGGAGTTATAGATATATATTATGTATTTGTATGCTAAATCACACAACCAAAGTACGTCTATTGCTGAGCTTAGGGCTCTGTGCCTAAAATGCTGTAAGGTAACACATTACAGTGTTATGAGCGCATAGCTGGGAGCTCAGTGGTAAGGAAGGGAACAAAGGATGTTAGCTTTACTGTGGTTTTGAATGCTACATCACATAGATGAACAAAAATGCCCAAGCTCATCCAAGGCCAGCTGGCAGCTCAGTGGTAATGCTGCTGCCCCATGGCCAGGCTTTCTGAGTACAAAGCCCCTTTCAGCCTCCTAAAAATGTTTACATTTTATTATGCGCTAGATAAGAGGCAAATGTAAATGATGTGTGACGCTGATAGTCTCACGTCCTTCACTTGTCACTGTCACAAGGGATCTTAGGTTTACTGTTTTTTTGCTATACTACATCTCATACATAAAAAAATCACCACCTTTGGTGTCAAGAGCTATAGCTCAGTGGTAAGACACTTGCTTTGCATGTTATCTTCATGGGTTCAAATCCCCTTCCAGGCTATTAATACAACTTATATTTTATTGAGCTCTAGATCAGAGACAAATTCCAGTGCTGTGTGATGTAAGTAGTCCTGTTTTATTTTATTACGAGTACATGGGCAGCACTATAGTAAAGGGGCCCTGTATACAGAGCTGTATCCTGGATTATACATATCTACTGTATATATGTGTATTATACATACTATGTACTACAGCTTGCCCACACTGAGATCTGCTCAGAAAGCTGATATACATATTACTGCTTTATCCACAGACACAATATATGATCATACAGATGGCAGTACTATGTCATAGCTTCTAAGTATAGACAAGCCATGTGTAATGTCATAGCTTGGAGGTTACATTAATGGCTTTGCCTGTTGAAGTTACCAGAAAGATATATGTTTTTTTCTTTAATAGCATATACTATAATAAATAATATATCGTTAACCCATAGGATACCAGCGCTGTACATGTATGTCGCTGGAAACACGGTCACAAATCCCAGCGCCATACAGGTACAGCGCTCTGATCGGGCGGCCACAGGAGCTACTCCCGCCCGATCAGCTGCAGGGGTCCGGCAGGCACTAATAGTTGGACCCCTGCTGTATGCACCGGCATCGGTGAAAACACTGATGCCTGCTCATTAACCCTTGCACTGCCGCGGTCAGCGCTGACGGCTGCGTGTGCGGTATCCCCGTGGTGCTGTGACGTCAGCCTGCCGTCTAGCCCTGTCAGTCAGTGGGGGGAGGGGTGTGTGTGCAGAGCACAGGGGGTGTTATAGAGCATTGCTCAGATTACGCCATGGGAAAAACCCGAGCATGGTACAAAGAAGTTGCGGTCTACTTGGTGCAGGTTGCCTTGTACAACTCTTTTGTGCTGTCATGGAGCGCTGGCAACACAGGGAAATTCCTTCAGTTCTATGAGGCAGTCCTCAAGGACCTGATCTTTTCTGACCAGGAAAGAGCAGGCCGGAGTACCTCAGGAATTGGAGGTGCCCGGATCGTCCCTGGCCAACACTTTCAAGGTGTGGTTTCCCCATACTGGAAAGAAGGGACGGTCCCAAAAAAATGCAGCGTGTGTAACAGGAGGGGGTAACGGAAGGACACCACCACTCAGTGTGACACGTGCCCCGATCATCCGGGCCTCTGCATTGACGGTTGCTTCAGGGAGTACCACACTTCCATGGAGTACTAAATTTATAATCCCCTTCCCCCATTTTAATTTTTTTCTCCACAGTCTTCACAGGAATAGCTGCAAAGTGGAGGAGAAAATTCAAAATCTCTTTTTTTTACACTAACATGTTCTTGTAGCCCCTTTTATTTAATTTTTACAAGGGGTAATAGGAGAAAACGCGCCCCAAAATTCGGCCCAATTTCTCCCGAGTAAGGACATACCCCATATGTGGACGTAAAGTGCTCTGTGGGCGAACTACATGGCTCAGAAGAGAAGGAGCGCCATTGCGATTTTGGTTGTCTTCTGAGCCGCTAAGTTCACCCGCAGATCACTCTACATCCACATATGAGGTATTTTCTGACTCGGGAGAAATTGGGCTATAAACTGTTGGGTGAACAAGTTCGTTTGCTCCACCATCAGATTCACAAATTGTTCACTGAAAAAAAACAAAAAATGTCATATTCAGTGAAGCCCACTGTGCGAATCTGGATTCCTGGTTGGCCAACAAAGTCAGGAATCAAGGGCTCAAAATCCTCTGGGGTACTCCAGCCAAGTTCACCGGTAGAGGGATTAGGTGAACTTGCCTGGTGGGCCAGAAAAATAGTACGAGCCCCAGGGCTGCTCATACTAGTGTGGGCCACAGGGTTCCTGGCGTGGGGGGCTCCTGGCTCCGCTTGGCGGCATCTCCGTCGCCTTGGGGCTCATCATCATCACTAGATGATGAGGAGAACGAGGATGACAACAGGAAAGTGGGGTCATCCTCGTTCTCACTGGGGCTCTCGGAGTCGGAGAGCAGCTGGGCTTATGCCTCCTCGGCCGAGAACATCCGGCGGGCCATCTTAGAACGCTAAAGGGGAGTGCATGTGTGTGTAAAACTTTATTTAGTGTGTGTGTGTGGGGGGGGGGGGTGTTTTTTTGTATACTCTACCCTAACCCACCCTAAACTAACAGAATCCCCGAAAAATTGCTCACAGCCCAAAAACTCGCTGAACAGCGGTACCAAGCTGATCAGCGGTGGAGTTGGCGATGCGCTGACAGTGGCCAGGCGCTCTTTTACAGCTAAGAGTGCCGGCCACAGTCAGCGCACCTACAAAAAGAAAAAAAAATGTGCTTGCGCCCCAAAATATGTGGGGGGAGGGGGGGCAAGCTGCAGCACCCCTCGGGGGACGGGCTCGCACAAGTTGCTGTGGACCCCAGACACCCTCAGATCCGGGTGCTGCACACAAAAAATAACTTTTTTTTTTTTCACTACCCCTGCCTAACCTAAAACTCTCCCTACATGTTTATATGCCAGATGGCACTTTATGGGGTCTCAGGGGCCACGGATAGCGGCAGATCGTGTGGGATGCAGATGGACCGACACAGGGCTCCTCTCTCCTTACTCACACAGAAGTCTGTGGGCGGGGAGAGTGGAGCTCCAGGACGTTATCTCCAGATCAGTCCCTCCAACCAATCACAGGCGATCCTCACCCTCATCCTCCATCACCGCCACCTCACAGGATCTACGGAGGGTGATTGGTGGTGTATATTACACCACTGATCACCCTCCTATTCCGGGTCACCGGAGACCTGAATAACCTGGAAATGCTGCAAACCGCAGGTCTGAATTGACCTGCGGTTAGCAGCAATCGCCGGTATGGGGGGGTCGGCATTGTCACAGGGTGCCCTCGGCATTGTCACAGGCTGCCTTCTGAATGATTTCAGCAGGCACACCGTTCCTAACACTGCCCGCCGGTGATCGGAAATACACAGGTACGCCCTGTGCCCATAAGAGGTTAAAGAGGCTCTGTCACCAGAATCAACCCTATTAGACCATACGTACTGCCTGGTAGGGCTCATTATGCTGATTTTGTATGATAAATAGCTGCAGAGATTCATATGCAAATAAACAATTGGAGCCCTCAGAGGCGGGGCTGAATATTCTGAGCAATGTTCTGTAACACCCTCTGTGCTCTGCACACACACCCCTCCCCCCACTGACTGACAGGGCTAGACGGCAGGCTGACGTCACAGCACCACGGGGATACCGCACATGCAACCGTCAGCGCTGACCGCGGAAGTGCAAGGGTTAATGAGCCGGCATCAGGGTTTTCACCGATGCCGGTGCATACAGCAGGGGTCAAACTATCAGTGCCTGCCGGACCCCTGCAGCTGATCGGGCGGGAGTAGCTCCTGTGGCCGCCCGATCAGAGCGCTGTACCTGTATGGCGCTGGGACCGTGTTTCCAGCGACATACATGTACAGCGCTGGTATCCTATGGGTTAATGACATATTATTTATTATAGTATATGCTATTAAAGAAAAAAACATATGTCTTTCTGGGGACTTCAACTTGCAAAGCCATTAATGTAACCTCCAAGCTATGACATTACCACATGGCTTTTCTATACTTAGAAGCTATGACATAGTACTGCCATCTGTATGATCATCTATTGTGTCTGTGGATAAAGCAGTGATATGTATATCAGCTTTCTGAGCAGATCTCAGTGTGGTGAAGCTGTAGTACATAGTGTGTATAATGGGCCATTTATATGGATACACCTTAATAAAATGGGAATGGTTGGTGATATTAACTTCCTGTTTGTGGCACATTAGTATATGTGACGGGGGAAACTTTTCAATATTGGTGGTGACCATGGCGGCCATTTTGAAGTCGGCCATTTTGAATCCAACTTTTGTTTTTTCAATAGGAAGAGGGTCATGTGACACATCAAACGTATTGGGAATTTCACAAGAAAAACAATGGTGTGTTTGGTTTTAATGTAACTTTATTATTTCATGAGTTATTTACAAGTTTCTGACCACTTATAAAATGTGTTCAATGTGCTGCCCATTGTGTTGGATTGTCAATGCAACCCTCTTCTCCCACTCTTCACACACTGATAGCAACACCGCAGGAGAAATGCTAGCACAGGCTTCCAGTATCCGTAGTTTCAGGTGCTGCACATCTCATATCTTCACAGCATAGACAATTACCTTCAGATAACCCCAAAGATAAAAGTCTAAGGGGGTCAGATCAGGAGACCTTGGGGGCCATTTAACTGGCCCGCGACGACCAATCCACTTTCCAGGAAACTGTTCATCTAGGAATGCTCGGACCTGACACCCATAATGTGGTGGTGCACCATCTTGCTGAAAAAACTCAGGGAACGTGCCAGTGCATTCAGTGCATAAAGAGGGAAACACATCATCATGTAGCAATTTTGAATATCCAGTGGCCTTGAGGTTTCCATTGATGAAGAATGGCCCCACTATCTTTGTACCCCATATACCACACCAGACCATCAATTTTTAGGGATCTATCCAATGTGGGTTAGTGTCAGACCAATAGCGGTGGTTTTGTTTGTTAACGTCACCATTCACATAAAAGTTTGCCTCATCACTGAACAAAATCTTCTGCGTAAACTGAGGGTCCTGTTCCAATTTTTGTTTTGCCCATTCTGCAAATTCAGTGCACCGATCTGGGTCATCCTCGTTGAGATGCTGCAGTAGATGGAGTTTGTAAGGGTGCCATTTGTGAGTAGCTAATATCCGCCGAAGGGATGTACGACTAATGCCACTCTCCAGTGACATGCGGCGAGTGCTACGCTGTGGGCTCTTGCTGAATGAAGCTAGGACAGCCACTGATGTTTCTTCATTAGAGACAGATTTCATGCGTCCAAATTTTGGCAAATCCAACACTGAACCAGTTTCACGAAACTTAGCAAGCAGTTTGCTAACTGTAGCATGAGAGATGGGTGGTCTCGTAGTGTGTCTTGCATTGAAATCTGCTGCAATGACCCGGTTACTGCGTTCACCAGACATCAACACAATTTCTATCCGCTTCTCATGTGTTAACCTCGGCGACATGTCAATGGCTGTAAACAAAGAGAAACTTGTAAATAACTCATGACAGAATAAAGTTACGTTAAAACGAAGCACACCATTGTTTTTCGTGTGAAATTCCCAATAAGTTTGATGTGTCACATGACCCTCTTCCTATTGAAAAAACTAAAGTTGGATTCAAAATGGCCGACTTCAAAATGGTCACCATGGTCACCACCAATCTTGAAAAGTGTCCCCCCTCACATATACTAATGTGCCACAAACAGGAAGTTAATATCACCAACCATTCCCATTTTATTAAGGTGTATCCATATAAATGTCCCACCCTGAACAGTAGATATGTAAAATCCAGGAGACAGCTCTGTATACAGGGCCCCTTTACTATAGTGCTGCCCATGTACTCTTAATAAAATAAAAAAGGACTACTTACATCACACGGCACTGGAATTTGTCTCTGATCTAGAGCTCAATAAAATATAAAATATAAATTGTATTAATAGCCTGGAAGGGGATCTGAACTCATGAACACTACATGCAAAGCAAGTGTCTTACCACTGAGCTATAGCTCTAGATGCCAAAGGTGATGATTTTTTTGATCTATGAGATGTAGTATAGCAAAAAACACAGTAAACCTAAGATCCCTTGGGACACTGAGAAGTGAAGGACGTGAGACATCAGCGTCACACATCATTTACATTTGCCTCTTATCTAGCACATAATAAAATACAAACCTTTTTTGGAGGCTTAAAGGGGCTTTGAACTCAGAAAGCCTGGCCATGGGGCAGCAGCATTACCACTGAGCTGCCAGCTGGCCTTGGATGAGCTTGGGCATTTTGTTCATCTATGTGATGTAGCATTCAAAACCACAGTAAAGCTAAAATCCTTTGTTCCCTTCCTTACCACTGAGCTCCCAGCTATGCGCTCATAACACTGTAAAGTGTTAGCTTACAGCATTTTAGGCACACCTCTTTCACACTTGCGTTGTCCGGTTCCGGCGTGTACTCCACTTGCCGGAATTACACGCCGGAAAAACGCAAGTGAACTGAAAGCATTTGAAGTGAACTGAAATCAAACAGCACTTGCACCCTAACAAGAACGGTTTGCTGGAATTACAGAGCAGTATAATGGCAATTTGGATCCCCAGTCAGTGCAGCAAGGGGTAACAGGATTGTTCCTATTACCCAGGCTGTTACCTCCCCTACTGAACCCTGTTCTACATAAATGCTGTAGAATGATTCCTCCCTATTAGGGTTGAGCGAACCCGAACTGTAAAGTTTGGCTTCGTACCGAACTTTTGGATTTTTGGACCCCGGACCCGAACATTTCAGTAAAAGTTTGGGTTCGGTGTTCAGCAATTTCTTAGTGTTTTTTGAAAGGCTGCAGAGCAGCCAATCAACAAGCATTTAATTCTGTGCCTTCAGAAGCCATCACAGCCATGCCTACTAATGGCATGGCTGTGATTGGCCAGTGCAGCATGTGACCCAGGCTCTATATAAGCTGGAGTCATGTAGCGCTGCATGTCACTCTGCTGTGCTTAGTGTAGGGAGAGGATGCTGCTGCTGTGAGGGAGAGAATAGGAGAGAATCTGTGATCAGAACACGATTCTAACTCCGAAATCTACATACATTTAGTTGTGAGGGTGCAGGGCACAATCTTTATACCCTGCCCTGAGCCCAGTGACAGAGAAAAATAACTTTTATCCATCTGTTAGTTAGGTGGGCGGCGGCGGCGGACATTTTATGCAAGCTCAGTGCACCAGCACTGCATCTGAGCTATTGTGACATTCAAATGCAAGTTGGTTTTAAAAAAACACCCTTTTTTGGCAATATACAACATCTGGTGCATTTGCAGGATTAGTCAGTGTGCAATATAAGCTAGAAATACAGCCATAATATTCAGGGTATTTAAAAACACACTTTTTTGCCAAAAATAAACAATTTTTCAGCCCTTGCAGCATCAGCACGTGTGAAATTCAAGGGCTATATACAGCCTTCATATTTTTTTTGTAAAAAAAACACTTTTTTGGCAATATCCAACATCTGGATTAGTCAGTGTGCAATTTAAGCTAGAAATACACCCATCATTTTCTGGGGTTTGAAAAACACACTTTTTTGACCAAAAACACTATTTTCAGGCCTTGCAGCATCAGCACGTGTGAAATTACAGGCTTGAATACTGCTGTAAAATTCAGTTGTTAAATAAACACTTGTTTGGGCACAAAAAATTTAGTTGGCAGCCTTTTGATGCAGATGTCATTGTGAGATACACCCTTAATACATTTGGGTTAGATTCAGAGATTTGAAAAACCGCCATTTGGTGCACCAATATTGAATTTAGGCCTACACTGATTCAGGCCGTGTGAGATACACCCTCTACATACCGGGGTTCGAATCAGGCATTTGAAATACAGCCATTTTGGGCAAATAAATATTTAATTCAGGCCTACACTGGTTCAGGCCCTGTGAGATACTCCCACTACATACAGGGGTTGGATTAAGGCATTTGAAATACAGCCATTTGAAATACAGCCATTTTGTGCAAATAAGTATTTAATTGAGGCCTAGTCTGGTTCAGGCCGTGTGAGATACACCCTTTACATACTGTCGTTCTATTCTACTATTAATTTAACACCCTATTTAGGGCAAGATCCTAAATTTAAAAAATATAAGGAGAGCGTCAAATAAGGGACGTGGCCCAGGTCGTGGTGCTGCTGGTGGAGCTCCTGTTGCAGGGAGAGGATGTGGTCGATCTGTGCAAGCTACACGCACAAGTGAAACCCCTTCCTCAGGTGCGAGTAGGCGACAGAACCTGCAGCGGTATTTGGTCGGGCCTAATGCGGCTCTACAAATAGTGAGGCCTGAACAAGTATAGGCGATAGTAGATTGGGTTGCTGACAGTACTTCCAGTTCCTTCACATTGTCTCCCACCCAGTCTACTCCTGAAAGATCAGAGCTGGCACCTGCAGCTGATGTCCATTAGTCTTTCATCTCACCCCCTTGCAAATCAGCCAAGCAGTCTGAACCCCAAGTCATGCAGCAATCTCTTCTGCTTTAGCAGGGTTTCCCAGGGCCTTCCACCTAGCCCTGCCCCAGAAGTGGAAGAGATTGAGTGCATCGATGCCCAACCACTTATGTTTCAAGATGAGTACATGGGAGGACCATCGCAGCACGTCTCGGATGATGACGAAACACAGGTACCAACTGCTGGGGCTTTCGAAAGTGTGCAGACCGACATGGAGGGCAGGGGTAAAGACTGGATGGAAGATGATGTGGAGGACGATGAGGTACTCGACCCTACATGGAATCAAGGTCATGCGAGTGACCTATGTAGTTCAGAGGAAGAGTTGGTGGTTGCACAGAGCCACCAGCACAGCAGAAGAGGGAGCAGGGTGCAAAAGCGGAGCGGCCGTCCCCTAAACAGTACGCCTGCTACTGCCCACCGCAGCAAGGGACTGAGCACACCAAAGCCAGCTCCAAGGAGTTCCCTGGCATGGCAGTTCTTCAGACATTGCTACACAAGTGGTTTGCACGCTGTGCAATCAGAGCCTGAAGAGAGGCATAAACGTTCTCAACCTGAGCACAACCTGCATGAACAGGCATCTGAGTGCAAAGCACGAGCTGCAGTGGAGTAGACACCTCAAAAACCAAGAAAGGTCTCTCGCTCCTCCTGTCCTCTTCTGCTGCAGTCTTGGCCTCTTCATCCACCTCTGGAGGGACAGTGCCATTTGCCACCCCTCAAACAATTGATCTTCCAGCAACACCACCACCTGTGTCACCAAGCATCTCCACAATGTCCCACTGAAGCGTTCAGCTCTCCATCTCCCAAACTCTGGAGAGGAAGAGGAAGTACCACCCTACTCATCGGCGATCCCTAGCCCTGAATGCCAGCATTTCTAAATTACTGGCCTTTGAAATGCTGTCATTCCGTCTGGTGGAGACGGATAGTTTTAAAAGCCTTATGGCAGTGGTTCTCCCACAGTATGTCATGCCCAGCCGCCACTACTTTTCCAGATGAGCCATCCCTTCCATGCAAAACCAAGTGGGGGACAAAATCAGGTGTGCACTGCGCAACGCCATCTGTGGCAAGGTGTACCTCACTACGGATACGTGGATCAGTAAGCACGGTCAGGGACGTTATATCTCCCTAACAGCACACTGGGTAAATGCAGTGGAGGCTGGGCCTAAGGCGGATAGCAGTTTGGCTTATGTCCTTCCACCACCAAGGATTGCAGGGCGCTTGAGTTTGCCTCCTGTTGCTTCCTCCTCCTACTCCACTTCCTCATCATCTGCCGGCTCCTCATCCGGTTAGTGTAACACCTTCACCACCAACTTCAGCACAGCCAGGGCAAAACGACAGCAGGCAGTTTAAAAACATATCTGTTTGGGGGACAAACCCCACACCGTGCAGGAGCTGTGGACGCTTGAACAACAGACCGATGAGTGGTTGGTGCCAGTGATCCTCAAGCCCAGCCTGGTAGTGTGCGATAAAAGGTGAAATCTCGTAGCAGCTCTGGGACTAGCCGTTTTGACGCACATTCCTTGCCTGGTGCATGTGCTAAATTTGGTGGTGCAGTGATTCCTTAACAATTACCCCGATATGTCAGAGCTGCTGCTTAAAGTGCGGGCCGTCTGTGCGCGATTTCGACGTCCTCACCCTGCTGCTGCTCACCAGTCAGCGCTGCACCATAACTTCGGCCTTCCCGCTCACCGCCTCATATGCGACGTGCCCACAAGGTGGAACTCCACCTTGCACATGCTGGCCAGACTGTGCGAGCAGCAGCAGGCGATAGTGGAGTTTCAGCTGCAGCACGCACGGGTGAGTCGCTCTGCGGAACAGCAACACTTCACCACCAATAACTGGCCCTCCATGCGAGACCTGTGTTCCTTGTTGCGCTGTTTCGAGTACTCCACCAACATGGTCAGTGCCGATAACGCCGTTCTCAGCGTTACTATCCCACTTCTATGCCTCCTTGAAAAAACGCTGTTGGCGATGATGGAAGAGGATGTGGCACAGGAGGAGGAGGAGAAGGGATCATTTCATAGGATTTCCGGCCAGTCATTCACAAGTGGCTCAGAGGGTGGGTTCCCGCACCCAAAAACACCAGGTACACAATTGTCCAGCCAGGGCACAGTTCTTGAGGATGACAAGGTGGAGGATGAGGAGGAGGAGATGGAGGAGGAGGAACCATGTTCACAGCAGGGTGGCACCAAGACCAGCTCATGGCCATCACTGGTGTGTGGCTGGGGGGATACAGAGGACACAGACGATACACCTCCCACAGAGGACAGGTTTTCGTTGCCTCTGGGCAGCCTGGCACACATGAGCGATTACATGCTGCAGTGTCTACGCAACGACCGCTGAGTTTCCCACATTCTAACTTGTGCTGATTACTGGGTGACCACGCTGCTGGATCCCCATTACAAGGACAAGGTACCAGCCTTAGTTCCCTCACTGGAGCGTGATCGTAAGATGCGCGAGTGCAAGTGCACGCTGGTAGACTCGCTGCTGGTGGCATTCCCACCTTACTTCGGGGGTACAAGGAAAGCACAATGCGAAGGCAGAGGACGAGGAAGAGGTCGCCAAAGCAGTTGGGGCACCGCCAGCACCTCAGAAGGCAGGGTTAGGATGTCCGAAATGTGGAAAAGCTTTGTCAGCACGCCACAACAACCAGCACCACCCGCTGATATGGAACGTCTTAGCAGGAGGCAACATTTGCCCAACATTGTGGAGCAGTATGTGTGCACACGCCTACACGTACTGAATGACGGGTCTGCCCCCTTTAACTTCTGGGTCTCCAAATTGGGCACATGGCCTGAGCTTACCCTTTACGCCTTGGAGGTGCTGGCCTGCCCTGCAGCCAGTGTATTATCTGAACGTGTGTTTAGCACGACTGGAGGGGGTTATCACAGGTTATATTTCCCAATGTTTTGGGGTGTACCCTAATTTAAAAAAATAAATTTAAAACCAAAAAGCAGTGTAGGCTACCTCCTCCTCCTCCACCGCTGCTTCCACATCCACCGCCTCCTCAACCTCTTACTCCATATGGACCTCGTCCTCCTAGATCAAGATTATTTAATTATTATTAATTTTTACGTATTTTATGTTATTTAAAGTCATTTCCCTATCCACATTTGTTTGCAGAGCACTTGCCATGTTCTTAATCAATTTTGATGCCATTTGCAGCCCTCTGGCCCTTTCCATGACATTTTTTACAGCCATTTTAGTGCTCAAAAGTTCCGGTCCCCATTGACTTCAATGGGGTTTGGGTTCAAGTTCGGGTCTCGAACTCAAACTTTTTTGTGACGTTCGGCCGAACCCGTCAAACCCAAACATCCAGGTGTCCACTCAACTCTACTCCCTATCCTTTCCCTACAGCATGAATAATCTTTCCCTATACTTGTAAATAATTTTTTCAGCACAATGAAGTCTTTCCTAGCACTGTCCCTAGCGTCTGCTGATGTCTCTCCCTGCATTAAGTACACTGGAAAATGACAGAATCCCAGATGGCTGAGGCTATTTATAGGGCTGTGACATCACAGGGCTGGCTGCTGATTGGCTGCTTGCAGGGCCGGTTTTAGACAAAGTGTGACTCTGGCCAAAATTGAAAGTGGGGCCCCAAATCTTGAAATATTGGACGAGCAGTCTGACAGACCTTTGTAGGCACGGACAGAGGTTGTAACCACAGCAGCTGAGTGTAGAACGCCACATTATATCTCTTTAGCCTTTCCACTGTAAGCTGCTGATCCTGCAGCCTCTTTGGGTATGTTCACACAGAGAATTGTCTATGCTTAATAAACCTAATGCAGAATCACATCAGGTGTTTTTGGATGTGTTTTTTTTTATAATTTTATAACAGACTTTTTGATTCAGTTTTGGCTGGATTTTCATTACTTCCCATTTTCTTTCTTTTAAAGTAATTTTTATTGGTTTTCCAATTTTTTAAAACATAAGGGAGGATAGTACACATGAGAATATTATCAATCATATGTCACATATGTAGTCTTATATGATATGTTAAATCAAAACAAACAAATGAAGAGAGGTCCATGTATGGATATTACCAGGCATGTGGACAATCTTTAATGCTACCAACATTTGTTGTAAGTAAGAGGATCGTGTGATTATGCTACAGATATGGAAATAGGTTCATTACAGGGTCTTGGAAGACGGCCGTCATACCGGATAGTAAAGATATCATAAACATTGTATCCAGAAATTACATCACTGAACAGATATCTGCAAGGTGCTCGGGCAGGAATGACAAAGTACTCTGCTGTGGAATACATGGAGGAAACATTTCCCCAGACAGTAGATTGCGTTCTGTGTGTGTCAAGGATTGGTCAAGAGAATTGACTAACAAATGGAAACTCACGGCAAATTCTTTATTTTGTCCTTCCCATTTTCCCATTGTGAATTGTGGACATGGACCCCGCGTTATGAATGGCCTGGGCTCTTCTGTTTTTCCATGTGCAGTTTATAAAACCACAATCTGCAAAAAAGGTGTTGTCCCATCGGGCCCTTGAGGTGAAGGGAGAGCACAGTGTGCATGCGGTCATCCTCCATTGTGCTATGAGTGTTCTGATAACAGCTGATCACTGGCTCTGCTCTTTTTAGAAATTCTATAGCAGTGAATGGAGATAATGCTGCGCATGCACACTGTTATGGGGAATGTGTGAGTGACACACTGTTATGGGGACCTGTGGATGTCACACTGTTATGGGGGACCTGTGGATGACACACTGTTATGGAGGACCTGTCAATGTCACACTGTTATGGTGGACCTGTGAATGTCACACTGTTATGAGGGATCTGTAGATGTCACACTGTTATGGGTGACCTGGAGGACACTGTTATGGGGGACCTGTGAATGTGACACTGTTATGGGGGACCTGTGAATGTGACACTGTTATGGGGGACCTGTGGATGACACACTGTTATGGGGGAACTGTGAATGTCACACTGTTATGGGGGACCTGTGAGATGACACATTGTTATGGGAGACCTGTGATTCACACTGTTATGGGGGATCTGTGGAGGACACACTGTTATGGGGGAACCTGTGGAGGACCTTTTTGGGGGACCTGTGGATGTCACACTGTTATGGGGGACCTTGTGGATGACACACTGTTATGGGTGACCTGTAGAGTCACACTTTTATGGGGGACCTGTGGATGTCACACTGTGATGGGGGACCTGTGGAGGACACTGTTATGGAGGACCTGTA
This sequence comes from Bufo gargarizans, assembly GCF_014858855.1. Classification (NCBI taxonomy): domain Eukaryota; kingdom Metazoa; phylum Chordata; class Amphibia; order Anura; family Bufonidae; genus Bufo; species Bufo gargarizans. The sequence goes on from NW_025334558.1 coordinate 445,908, forward strand.
GATGTCACACTTTTATGGGGGACCTGTGGATGTCACACTGTTATGGGGGACCTGTGGATGACACACTGTTATAGAAGACCTATGGATGACACATTTTTATGGGGGGATCTGTGGATGACACTGTTATGGGGGATTTGTGGAGGACACTGTTATGGGGGATATGTTGAGGACAATGTTATGGGGGACCTGTGGAGTGACACATTTTATGGTGGATCTGTGAATGACACTGTGTTTATGGGGGATCTGTGGAGGACACTGTTATTGGGGGATCTGTGGAGGACACTGTTATGGGGGATATGTTGAGGACAATGTTATGGGGGATCTGTGGAGGACACTGTTATGGCGGACCTGTGGAGGACACTGTTATGGGGGATCTGTGGAGGACACTGTTATGGGGGGTCTGTAGATGTCACACTGTTATGGGGGATCTGTGTTGAACCTCTCGGGAACCTTCCCTGTGATGCACAGCTATTTGTCCTGTTCAAGGTGTTGTCTCTGGTGCTGAACACAGAGCTGAAGGCTCAAAAGTTTGAACCTTTCTGTGTTGATAACTTTTAAATCACAAGAGATATTGCAAATCTGAAACTGGTAAAAAAGACTTTTATTGCAGCATAACCTATTATATAATAATGCTCTGTGTCTTGATGCAATATAATACGTTAACTAAAGCAGTAATAGTAGTAATATCAGAGATGAACGAATTGAACATCAGAGAGAGCGGAGAGAGCGGAGCAGCATGACGTGAGCTACGGACGTGCCGCGATCCCTCCGGCCCCAGCGCCGGCTCCAGCTCTGACCCCTGCAGCAGCGATACATGCGGTCCTCCATGAGCTGCTGATTGAATGAATCGCCGGGTACACAGCGCTCCAGGAGGAAGCTTGGTGGGGCCAGTATCGGTCACAGTGCCGAGTGTGTGGCCTGAAACCTTTCCAGATCGGTGTTTCTTCCTGTCCTGCTCTGTCCTGTCCTCCGCCCTCGGCGCCAGCTCCAGCCCTGCAGCGTTGCATGAGATCTTCTATGGGCTGCCGTGTGGGTAAGCTGTCGGCGTGTACTGCGCTCCGGGAGGAATCTTGGTGGAGCCGGTCACAGCGCCGAGCAGTCTCTAGAAGCTGTGCCTTTGCTTGTCTTACTTTTGGAGCTGAGCATTGAAAGTGGATGTGCTCCCCCTCTCTCTATTCTTTACACTGCACAACTTACTGCCCTGCTTGCCTTGAACTCTTAGGGGTTACTCCCTATTACAAAGCCCTCTCCTCAACACTGCATAAAAGCAGATTTGCCTCATCCAAAGACGCTGCCCGTGATCTCCGTTATTTTATTCTTCAGGGGGGCCATTTGGGTTCACCTCTTCGATGGCTGCTAATCAGTGTGGGTGGACGGCGTAGAAAATACCTGGGACATCACAATTTGAAAACCTTCCAAGATCCGGGAATCTGGGAACTTTGGAACATCGGGAGATCAAGGAACGTAAGATCTTCTGTTCTTTTGTGTCATATTGTTGTATATAATTGGATATACAAGGGG